>NC_139918.1:32051352-32286928 GCF_963514095.1 Eutrigla gurnardus | reverse complement strand
CCAAGATGGCGGAAAATTTCGGTAGGCGGACTTTGGTACTCCAAGAGGACTCCACTGTAGGTGGCGCTAGCGAGCAACTTTTTCATGAGCGAATGCGAAGACGGCAAATTCTTCAATTTTTCACCAGGCCCTATAGACACTCCAATTTTGGTTAGTTTTTTTTCATGCTCAGGCCCCCAAAATGCAGGGCGAAGGCGTGAAAGAATAATAATAATAATAAGAAAAAAAAACATTTGAATAACAATAGGGCTTCGCAGCCCGACGTTGTCGGCGCTCGGGCCCTAATAACTTCACATGCAGCAACTAAAGGCGGGTCCACACCGGACCGAAAATCGGCGTCTTTGAGAGAGTCGGCGTCCGTGACATGAGTCTCCTTGGTGTGGTCGCTCGAATCGGCCCACGTCGGCGTTTATTTCAGCCGATTCAAATGTGTAATCCGCCATTCGAGTCGGCCATATTAAGTAGCCCGACTTCATTTACCGACGCGAGTCGGGCAGTCGGTGCGGTGTGCACCCGCCTTAATACCTACATCAAACTTATAACCCACATAATAACGTGTGGTTTGAAACACGATATAGGGCCTACAAACCAACATTTACTTTAACCTGGAACTAAATGTTACTCCCAATGCAGGTGATTAATTAGCAAAATGATCATAGTCCAGAGAATGTAATTAAACAGTTTTATTACAGGGTTCTGCTTGACAGGTTATAGGCCCACTGGTATCTCCTCAGTTTACATCATCAGTATCACTAGCAAGGCCAGGATTACGTTTTTCAAACCACTCTTTACACTGCAAAAGGTTTACACACTTAGTGAACTCACACTCTTAAGGTTTGCACACAGCTCAATTTCACTGCAAACATTTTAACCACGTCACACCTTATGCCTGCCTTGACGGTTTAACTGAGACAACACCTGAGACTAAAACGAGTGGGGGTTTGTCGCAGAGCACAAACAAACAAATAAACAAACAAACAAAAAGAAAAAAAGAAACTAGTCCACCCAAGGGCAATACCCAGCTCTTTTCGCCCGTTACCGGCTCACTTGCCCGGTGGACTAGACAAAATAATAAACCCGAAATAATAAACAAAAAACGGCAAGAACAACTAATAGGCCACCGATTCTCTGCAGAGACACAAATACAAACCTTCATTACTTTATTACATCCATAAAAATGTTTAAGAGTTTACAGCCTATATCGCAACTTTAAAATACCTGGTCTGCCGAACTGCGCCCATTCATCAGCTACCAGCTACACACAAGCCCCGCAGGGCAATAAGTCTGAAAACATAAAACAAACAGTTCATATTACACAATAATGTCATGATATAAACCCTCAAAACAGGGCCTCAGCCTACCAGTTTTCTTTGTTTCCCCGCATGCCCGCATGAAGTGAGGTGTGCACCTGCCTCCCTCCTCCGGCCAGAACCAACAAACTGAGTCTCGTTCCCTCTACAGGCTTATTTCTACCCGCCCCATAACTTCCTGCACCTCCCCTTCCCCACTCGGGGCCACCTGCCACATATCACCCCTTCAAAATGCATCGGCGCCCCGACGATGTACTGAATAAAAAAATAAGCAACTCAGTAACCCTTAGCATACAGTGATACTTAACTACACTGATGGATCTTATTTTGACCTTACGGTTTGTGGCAGATGGTAAGGATTTGTGTGTTTGCCTGCAGTACTTCTAGTGGACCTACGGAGGCTCCCAACGACCCCTGCGGTCTCTTCTACTTCCATGTCCTCCTCCTCTTCTCCCATTCCCTCTGGGCAAAAATCAGATTCTGACATTAAGTACCCGGCCAGCACTCCTGGGGGATTGCAATCTGACTCCTCCATGCCTCCAGCATCCACCTGTTCATCTCCTGTCTCCTGACCTGCATCCGTCCTCAGGCCACCCTCAGGCATACCTCTCAGCTCGGTCCGGTGCACCTGACGCACAGGCCCACCTTGGACTGCAGGGGTGACAGAGTAAACAACACCACGATCTGGGGGGCAGTGCACCACCCGATAAGGGGTTGGGCCCCACACATCCTGTATCTTATTACGGCCTTTCACTCCATGATTTCGGACATACACCAGGTCTCCCTCACTTAAAGATGGATCTCTCACTTGAGCCTCCTGCTTCTGGTCTCGGTGCTGCCTCCTTGCATCCAACCGCTGACGAACATGGCTATAAGCCTCCTCCAGCAACTCCTGATGTCTCTGTACCCAGTCTTCCTCCTGCCCCTCCTCCGTCTCATCCAACTCAGCCCCTAGCAAAAAATCCACAGGCAAACGGGGCTCTCGCCCAAACATGATAAAGTAGGGAGTCATGCCTGTGGACTGATGTACGGTGGTGTTATATGCATAGGTTACCTGAGGGAGATGTTGTGGCCAGTATCTCTTTTGGTCTGGGGGCAACGTGCGGAGCAGATCATGCAACGTACGGTTAAACCGCTCACACTGACCATTCCCCTGAGGATGATATGGAGTAGTACGACTTTTCCGGATCTTATAAACCTTGCATAACTGCCGGATCAAATTACTCTCAAAATTCCTCCCCTGATCTGAATGGATACGGTCAGGTGGGCCAAACAACTGGAACCAGTGCTTCACCAGAACATCTGCAACTGTACTAGCTCGTTGATCCTTGGTGGGAATAGCCTGGGTGTATTTAGAAAACACATCTGTTAAGACCAATACATTCTCTCTTCCATTTGAGGCAGGTTCCAAGACAGTGAAATCTATTGCCAAGATCTCATGAGGCCGTGAAGCCTGCAGACTGCCCATAAAAGGCTTAACTTTGGGCTGTATAGCTTTAGCCAAAACACATCGTCCACACTGTTGACACCAATATGGCCCAATATGTACATCCCTGTACATATTGGGCCAGTAACAACGAGAACGCACCAATTGCAAAGTACGTTCCACCCCCTGATGTCCATGGTTGTCGTGCAAATGGGTGAGAACATCTTTCTGCAGACACTGAGGCAATACAGGCTGATAGGTCTCCCTACCCCCATCTGGAGAGTTAAAGCTGCGGTAGAGTACCTTTTCCTCCTCCCTCAAACGTCCCCATTGACGGGCAAGCTCCTTGGTACCTGGGCCAAACCTCTCCCTCTCCCTTGAACCAGGTGGCATAGCTTTTCTCCAGTACTCCAGAAATGGCCCAATAACTGGGTCTTGCTCTTGTAGTGTGGCTAGATTCTCCTTGGAGCAACCTGGGAGGACAGAGATATCAGATTGAATACACAGAGCCGCCCCTTCAGACTCCTTTTCTTCTTCAGTCCCACTATACTGGCGAGACAAGGCGTCAGCATTCCCATTTCGAGCCCCTGGACGATACTTTAAGGTAAGATTAAAGGGCGCTAACTGGGCTGCCCATCGTTGCTCCACTGCACCAAGCTTGGCTGTACCTAAGTGACTGAGTGGGTTATTGTCAGTATATACAGTGCAGGCGCCCCCCAGCAAATATTCTCTAAACTTTTCTGATACTGCCCACTTAAGCGCCAGGAATTACAGTTTCATAGAACTATAGTTCTGCATGTTCCTTTCAGTGGGCCTGAGCGCCCGGCTAGCGTATGCAACCGGCCTAAGCTTCCCTCCATGTTCCTGTGACAGAATTGCCCCTAGACCTGCATGGCTCGCATCTATCTCTAACACAAAGGGTCTTTGAAAATCTGCATATGCCAGGACAGGTGCAGAGACTAATGCTTTCTTCAGCTGGCAGAACGTCTCCTCACACTCTACGGTCCAGACTGGGCCCAGAGCCCTCCTGAGGGTCTTACCCTTTTTAACACCTGGGCTCAGTTGTGCCACCACATGGTGCAAAGGCGCAGCCATCTTTGCAAACCCTGCTATAAAGCGCCTATAATAACTGGCAAACCCCAGGAAAGATCTGAGCTCAGCCAGGTTAGTGGGGGTCTTCCAGTCTCTCACCACTGCTATCTTGTCCGGATCTGTTGCCACGCCTTCAGCTGAGACTACATGCCCCAGATATTTCACTTGTTTCTGAAAGAAATGGCACTTAGAGAATTTAACTTAGAGCCCTTGCTCTTGTAGTCGGGAGAATACTTCCTCCAGTCTTTCCAGGTGCTGCTGGATCGAGGTAGAAAACACGACAACATCATCGAGATACAACAGAACAGATTGATAACGACAGTCTCCAAACATGCGTTCCATGAGGCGTTGAAACGTACTGGGGGCGTTGCACAGTCCAAATGGCATTCTGTTAAACTCAAATAATCCAAATGGCGTACAAAATGCTGTTTTTGCCCTATCTTTTTCAGCCATTTCAACTTGATTGTAGCCACTGGCTAAGTCCAATGTAGAAAACCACTTGGCTCCCACCAGTCCATCCAGTGACTCTTCAATCCGTGGCAAAGGGAAAGCATCTTTCCTGGTTTTAGCATTCAGGCGGCGATAGTCAACACACAATCTAATTCCACCATCCTTCTTTTGCACCAATACGATGGGAGATGCATACGGACTGCTGCTTTCTTTAATGACTTGACTGTCCAAGAGTTGTTTTATATGGGCTCTCACCATGTCATATTGGGAAGGGAGGATGCGGCGATATGGCTGGCGTACAGGGGTATCATCTAATAAGGGGATCTCGTGTTGAATCAGATTAGTGCAACCTAAATCAGCCTCGTCCTTTGCAAACAGACAGTGATATTTATTAAGCAAGGCTGCCGCTTGTTGTTGCTCAACTCCATCCAGCCCCTCAAAAAGAGGCACCTCACCACTGCCCCCCCCCCTAGCCTCAGCTCTCCAGTGAGATACAGATGCTGCACATTCATTGCTACTGACACCCCCACTCAACTTGCGAGGTATGTTCAGATAGTATAGTTGCCATGCTTACTGTAGCTATAACTGCGTGGGGTCAGCCAAACATCAGAATTGCCAACATTAGTAACTGGTACATACATCTCTCCTCTTTCAGATGCCACTAATGCTGATGAGACTAACAGACCCTCTGGAAGTGCGCCCTCTTCTGGTCGTAATGGCGCTACAAGAAACTCCATGTTCTGCTGTGAGGGGACCTTGGGACATGTCACCGGAACCATCTTTAATGTGCCTGCGGCTACACAAAGTGGACTCTTACCTTTCACACGCACTTTGAAAGGCTCAGGGGAGTTGGCTATCGTCTCCTCCACTTGGCAGTGTCTCAGGGCACGTCTCCATTCTGGGACCTCTGCTACAGTGGGATCCTCAAAGAGGCTGGGGCCATACTGCACAAACAACTCATAATAAAAACCCTTGATGACATTCATTCCCAATAAACCTGGGACCTGCATTTTCTTATACTGCATATGTGGGTCATCTGGATCTTTCACTACCAGGACTCCCCTGTGTGCAACACATTTTCCCAGTATAGTGATATCCAACTCCACATAGCCACAGTATGGCAGCTCTAAGCCATTTCCTGCTCTAAGGTCTAACCATGCACAATCATATAGTTGAGAATCTATAAGATGACCAAAATGTTTTTAAAAAAAACTCTCAGTGATTGTTGTAACCATAGACCCAGTATCTAACAATGATGGAACCACAATTCCCCCCATTTTAACTTCCACTACTGGGCACTTTCCCACCAATGTAGACATAACTGCTGGATCTGGTTTTGCGCCAAGGTTTGTCTCTAAGTGTGTATGGCTCTGTTCAGTGGCAGGCTCCTGTTCTTTGACTTGGGGTGCTCCTCTGTCAGGCGGAGTAGTTTTGGGGAAAGCTGCAGTACAGTAGCGTGCTATGTGGCCCCTTTGATCACACCGAAAACACCTCGGCTTTCCATCAAACTGTCTCTTAGTTTTAGATTGAGGTTGTAATGCAACCTCCTGGTCTTTCAAAAGCAGATCTAATTGCCTCTGTTGGGCTTCAATAAGAGCTTTCAGTTCAGAATAACTTGATTTATTCTCAATTGCTTCACAGGACGCCTGTGCCTGGACTTCATTAGAAAGCAAAGAAGAGTGACTATCTTTTTGCTTAAATGACTGCCCTTCACACTGCATTGTCCACTCAACAGCCTCCCTGCGTACATCTCGGATTGTCCACTGGGGGTGCAAACGAACTTTGTCTCTTAATCTCATGCCCAGATTCTGATCCCTGACACCCTCACAAAATTGATCACGTAGCTCTTTGTCAGCTTTAGGTTTAGCTTGCTCGTCTGACTCCACAATTTGATCCATTAAAGACATGAGGGCATGGGAATAGTCTAGCAATGACTCTCGCTCACGTTGTTTACGGTTAAAAAACCTGCGCTGAAGGGAGATTAATGAGTGTGAACATCCATATACTTCTCTCAAAATTTTAAGTATACCATTAACCGTCTCCCTCTCCTGTTTAGGCAGATATTTAACCTCTATGCGGGCAGCCCCTTCTAAATGATTATACACAGACAGAGCTTTTTCTTTTTCAGAAGATTTTAACTGTATATGATTCTCAATCATTTCAATCCATTCTTCCAGAGTAGGAGAGTCAACCTTCTCCACATCACCAGAAAACTTTGGTACCTTCTCACTCTATGACGGTTTGGGTTTTTTTTTTAATATGGTGGGCGCCAGCCAGGTTTCTCTCCTGGCATTTAAGATCAGTCAAAAAGTCCCCAAAACACACCATACAAGGATGAAACCTAAAATAGTACCACCCTTTTTAAATTAAATCTCATTGTGTTAACTGGAACAACAACAACGGGGAAAAACAACACATGCAAAAAAATCCATCCATCCATCCATCCATCCATTTTCTACCGCTTATCCTGTATTTTAGGGTCACGGGGGGGCTGGAGCCGATCCCAGCTATCATTGGGCGAAGGCAGGGTACACCCTGGACAGGACGCCAGTCTATCACAGGGCCGACATGGAGAGACAGACAACCATTCACACTCACATTCACACCTATGGGCAATTTAGAGTCACCAATTAACCTATCCCCATCCTGCATGTCTTTGGACTGTGGGAGGAAGCCGGAGAACCCGGAGAGAACCCACGCTTACACGGGGAGAACATGCAAACTCCACACAGAAGGGACCCGGGCCGACCCGGGAATCGAACCCAGGACCCTCTTGCTGTGAGGCGAGAGTGCTACCCACTACACCACCGTGCAGCCCCTCTGCAAAAAAATCATCAACCATAAATTAAGGAGACCACAAAATAGGTTCTTCTTTTGAAAAAATAAAGTTTAGTTCAGTTTTCTTCAAGCAAAATCAGTTCATTCAAATTATAGGTCTTCAAAAATAAAGTTCAGTTTAGTTTCTTCAAAATAAGACCAGTTCATTCATTTCATAGTTTTTTCAAAATAAAGTTTCTCAAACAAAATAGAGAAGAAAAGAAAAAAAAACGTCAGTTAAATGAAATCAGGGGAAAAAGAAAAGACGTCGGTCTGTACTCACAGTCAGTCAGTCAGTCAGGTATTATTGTCGGGTTTGGATGGGTGAATGACGTCGTTCTCCAGCTGATTTTCCGGTTTATATCCTTGTGGGGTTGAGAAGATGATGAAGGGATGAAAGGTGACGGGAGGCAGTTGCGGAGTGGTGACGGATGCGGTCGACGAAAAGAACAAAACACGGACTAACTGCGTGGTTCTATGTCGCGCACTGAGCCTTGCTCCGGTTCCTCCTACTCTCTCTCTCTTTCTCTCTCTCGAAATGACTCCCGGAAAACACTTCTCCCGCCGGCTTTTTCAAAGGGAAACAAGCGTCGGTACTAGTTCCGGTTCCGGCGAGCGTCGGCGTTACCCCGAAATTTCCGGGTTGTCACACTCCCTCCCCCTTGAGAAAAGCCGGAATTATTTCCTAATTTATGGAGGCTGTCAACAATTTTTCCTGTCTCCTGTGTCCAAAGCAGAGGTAGGGAAGCCAAGGAAATCTTCCTCATCACTGTCTTCATGAAAAATGTCAAGGACTTGTTGACGCTGTTTCCGGTCCAGCTCTTCAGCGCTGGGATAACAGGGTTTTAGCTGCGCCACATTAACCACACGCAAGTCCTCTCCCGTGTCCTCCAGAACAACCTCAAAATTCAGAGGGCCCATTCTTCTGGTCACACGATAGGGACCTTTCCAGCGTGGTGCAAGTTTGGCTGCATAGGATTTGTCAGCTTTTGAAAGAGGGTGAGTTTTGATCCATACACGGTCTTTTTCTGAGAAATTTCCATCTCTCCTCCCTTTATCATAATAGTGTTTTTGTCTTGTTTTTGCTTTTTCCAAGTTAATTTCCACCAGCTTCTTGAATTCCTCAATTTGTTTTGTAGTAGCGTATGCAGTTGTGTCAGGGTTACACAGCCGGGGCATGAGCTCAGCGTCCAGGGGGCCCTTCAGGGGTCGACCAAGGTTGAGCTCTGCCGGTGTAACTCCAATGGACTCGTGCACAGCTGAATTTAGAGCAAAGCGGAATTCGGGTAAGTACTTGTCCCAGTTCTTGTGTTTTTCTTGTACATATGAGGCCATCATGGCTTTCACATTTCGGTTAACTCTTTCTGTCAGGTTTGTTTGGGGATGGTAGGCTGAAGTCCTCTTCTGCCTGAGATTCCAGCGGCTACATGTTTCCTCAAAAACGGATGCAACAAACTGAGGTCCTCTGTCCGACAGTATGTAGGATGGTACACCCCAGCGGGTCAGAATTTCTTTTGTTAGGATCTGGGATACTGTCTCAGAGGTGGCTTTACGAAGTGGGAACATCTCAACCCATCTGGTGTAATAGTCGACAAAAACAAGGAGATAGACGTTGCCGTTTGAGCTTCGGGGGAAGGGTCCCATGAGGTCAACTCCCAGCATTTCCCAAGGCTTTTGTACCACAGTCTGTTGGAGTTTTCCAGGTGGCTTCCGGGTCTCAGGTTTGTAGAGCTGGCAAACTTGACAACATTGCACATAACTTTTTACCTCCAGGCTCATTCTAGGCCAATATACAAGAGCTTGTAATCTCTTATAGGTCTTGTACCTCCCAAAATGGCCAGAGAGAGGATCGTCGTGATAGTGAGCGAGTAACTGAGGACGGAGAGAAGTGGGCATGTATATTTGATACAGGGTTTTATGAGGTAATTTCACCACTCTGTATACCTTATCTTCCAGAACAGTGAACTTTGTAGCCAAATCTTCAGTCACTTCCCGTTTCCATGATTTTGTTGTATAGGTTCTTGATATCCGAGTCCCCCTGCTGGGCTCTCCAAATGTCTTCATCAGTAATCTGGAGGTCTCTAGAGGTGTCTCTTTTTGAACGCAGCACCACAGCACAAGTGGCATGGGGTTGTTGATCTTCCACAGGAGCTCTCGACAAAGCATCAGGCACAGTGTTATATTTTCCTTTGCGATACTCCACCGTAAAGGAGAACTCCTGAAGGCGAAGCGCCCATCGGATGAGCCGAGTGCTTGGCTTCTGGGTTTTAAAAACCCAGACAAGAGATGAATGATCAGTAACTACTGAGAAGTGTCTTCCTTCCAAATAGTATCTCCACTTTTCCAGGGCCCAAACAACAGCAAGACATTCCTGCTCTGTGGTGGAATAATTTCGCTCTGCCTGATTCAAGGTGCGGCTGGCAAAGGCAAGAACCTGTTCAGTGCCCAGACCAGTCTGTTGAGCCAAGACAGCTCCTATCCCAATGTCACTGGCATCTGTGTACACAATGAAAGGCAGATTGAAATCAGGATGTCCGAGGATTGGAGGTGAGACCAGACACTGCTTCAAGGTCTCAAATGCTTCCTGACAAGAAGAGGTCCAGATGAACTTTGCTCCTTTTCGTTTAAGGGCATTCAGTGGTTCAGTGATCCGAGAAAACCGGGGCACAAAGCGATGGTACCATCCTGTCATCCCCAAAAATCTTTGAAGTTCTTTGATGTTCCGTGGGACGGGGAAATCTTGTACTGCCTTGATCTTCTCATTATCCACTCCTATCCCAGCAGAGGATACAATGTGGCCCAGAAACTTCAAGGAGGTTCGAAAAAACTGACTCTTCTTCATATTCACTGTCAGGTTAGCAGCTCGTAGTCTGTCAAGCACTGTTTGAATGTCATTACCGTGTTGTTCCACTGTAGGAGAGTAGATGATGATATCATCTAGGTACACAAAGCATATGTTTCCCCGTAGGTCTCCAAGAACTAGCTCCATTAGCCGTTGGAAGGTGGCTGGGGCATTCTTGAGGCCAAAGGGCATTACCTTAAACTGGTAAAGACCAAAAGGACAGACGAAGGCGGTCTTCTCCCGACTCTCTGGATCCATCCTGACTTGCCAATAGCCACTGTTGAGATCCAATGTTGTGAATGTGACTGCTCCGGCTAGTGATTCCAGTATTTCCTGGATATTAGGTAGGGGGTAGGCATCAGTATGTGTTGCCGCATTCAGCTTTCTGTAATCTACACAGAATCTTGGTTTTGGGTCTTGCTTTTTAGGTACCAGGACCACAGGAGCAGCATAAGGAGAGGTTGATGGCTCTATGATGTCCTTCTCTAGCATGTCCTCCACATGCTCCTTGATAACTTGAAGCTTGGTTGGTGAAACACGATAGGGCTTCTGTTTTATCGGTACCTCATGGGTAAGAAAGATTTTGTGTGTAAGAACACCCGTACATCCCAAAGTTTCACTGCAAACACCTGAATTCTTCTGTAGTTGATTTAACAACTGACTCTTTCCAAAATCATCCAGGTGTGCGTTGTCCGTGGCAGCTTGCAGGAGATCATGATATGGAAGCGGAGAAACCAGATTGACAGGAGCAACAGCAGAGAAGAAAGCAAGCTGAGGTGGACATCCAGCTTCTGATGGATTCAAGAACTGATATCTGCGCTCCAAATTGTTTTTAAACCAGTAGCTGTTCTGAGAGACATCAAATTGAAGGCCGGTTAAAGACATGAAATCAAGGCCCACAACTGCAGGAAACGCAAGGCTGCGTGCTGGCAGAATGACGCATGGTAAGGTCACTAATTGAGTCCGTAAGAACAGCTTCAGCTCACTCCATCCTAATGGCTGTCTTCCCTCTCCATCTGCTAGATACAGGGGTCCTCTACTCCATGGTTTCAACACATCATGCTGCCGCTTTACTGTTGACCAGACTTTTTCATTTAACAAAGTGTAAGATGATCCCGTGTCTAGGACAGCAGTTCCTTTCCAAGAACCAATGCTCAATGGCACTATTAATTGGCAAGGGGGGGGAGGGCTTTCTGCTGGTAATGAAGGGAACATTTCCCTCAGAGAACTGGAGTGACTGGAAGGCTTGAATGAACCCAGAGTGGCAGGTCCTTCTTTACTGGGGTTTGTTTTCCCGCCCTGTTGGTATGGAGGTCTAGAAGATGAAGCTCTATGAGGGGTCCACTGTGGGCAAGAAGCAGGTGCGTGACTCCCCTTGCAGCGCCAACAGTACACCTGTTGTGGCTGGTTATGACTGGAATAATTTGAACGAACCGGGTTATCTTTATTGGGTGGTAATGGGGCATTTTCAGAAGTTGGTTTGTTTATTTTCTTCCATGCATTTTTCCTGTGTTCATATTGCAGCTGGTTCTCCCGGTCCTTCTCCAGTTGTTGGCCCAGACGCACAAGTCCATCAACGGAAGTAACTCCACTACTTCTCAGCTGACTGGCCAGTTGGGGGTTAATATTTTTCAAAATCATCTTGATTATTTCTTCTTCTTTAATTTTTGGCTTCCAGCGTTTACATAAGGACTGATACATATATGCAAAATCTCTGACACTTTCACCTTCCTTCTGAACTCTGGTGCGCACTCTTTCCGCCAGCTCATCTTCATAATCCTCCGACAGGAAAGCAGCACGGAACTGCTCATGAAATTCTTTCCAAGTGTGTATTTTATGACGTCCCACGTCCCACCAGTCTCTTGCAGTCCCATGAAGCACATTACGCAAGGTGGCAATAAGATCATCATCAGAGAGCGGATTGAGAGCCAAAAAATCCTCACATCTTTCCAGGTATCGAAGTGGATCAGAAGTGTCATCTAGTTTACCAAATGTCGGAAATGGTAGCTTTATAGGGCTTTTTCCCATGAATCTGGACTTTATTTCCCCGTGAATGGTGGATCCTCCAGGTGAACAGAAATTTTCTTCTGGTATACCAGGTTGTATCGTGGATTGTAACCGGGGCCGGTTGGAACTGTGGGGGGGGTTTTTTTCCAAGAGAACCTCAGAATGGGTTTGAACACCTGTGTGCTCAACAGCAGTGGTAAGTTTAGTGGCCGTTATTTCATCAGTCAGTGTTTGCATTGAGTTTTTGCAATGAGAGAGCTCCTCCTCCAGGTGAGTTATAACATCAGACATTGGTGTGAGCACAGAGCAAAGATCTTTAACCAGGTCAGCATGATGGTGCTGTAACCTCCAACCAAGGGATGCATTAAACTGCGTTCTCAGATATTCAAGTTGCTTATCCATATGCCTAACAATTTCCTTTTGTTGGTCCTGAAAAAGATTCACAAGTGTTTTGGTTACATGTTCAGTATGAGCAGTGATTTCTTTTGTAATTTTCTCCATATTTTCCTTTAGTTCCTGTCTGTGGTGTTGCGGTTCGTCAGCCATTTTGTGAAGCTGCTTTTGAATCCCAGAGTCAGAGATTTCCTTTGGGAAAGAAGCCGCAGGCGGACCTCCTCCCTTTCCACTGTTGTCATCTGTCAAAACCGTATTTTGTGATAGTGGACTAACCAACTCAGAAAATTCACAAAGATCCATGTCCAGCAGAGAGTAAGTTGTTGCAGGCGCTTCCTGTGTACACACTGGTTCTGGCTGTGAAGACTCCATTTCCCACAGTAAAGACTCCAAATTGGTGGCCATTTTGTTTTCCTTTGTTTCAGACATGAGTAAAACGTTTTTTTCTTCAGCACAAGTGTGGGTTCTTTTTATTTAATTATTTCCAGTTTTATCTTTGGTCATTCAATGAGGTTTTATTTCATTCGGGGCCCCACGTTGGGCGCCATTTTTTATATGACGGTTTGGGTTTTTTTTTTAATATGGTGGGCGCCAGCCAGGTTTCTCTCCTGGCATTTAAGATCAGTCAAAAAGTCCCCAAAACACACCATACAAGGATGAAACCTAAAATAGTACCACCCTTTTTAAATTAAATCTCATTGTGTTAACTGGAACAACAACAACGGGGAAAAACAACACATGCAAAAAAATCATCAACCATAAATTAAGGAGACCACAAAATAGGTTCTTCTTTTGAAAAAATAAAGTTTAGTTCAGTTTTCTTCAAGCAAAATCAGTTCATTCAAATTATAGGTCTTCAAAAATAAAGTTCAGTTTAGTTTCTTCAAAATAAGACCAGTTCATTCATTTCATAGTTTTTTCAAAATAAAGTTTCTCAAACAAAATAGAGAAGAAAAGAAAAAAAAACGTCAGTTAAATGAAATCAGGGGAAAAAGAAAAGACGTCGGTCTGTACTCACAGTCAGTCAGTCAGTCAGGTATTATTGTCGGGTTTGGATGGGTGAATGACGTCGTTCTCCAGCTGATTTTCCGGTTTATATCCTTGTGGGGTTGAGAAGATGATGAAGGGATGAAAGGTGACGGGAGGCAGTTGCGGAGTGGTGACGGATGCGGTCGACGAAAAGAACAAAACACGGACTAACTGCGTGGTTCTATGTCGCGCACTGAGCCTTGCTCCGGTTCCTCCTACTCTCTCTCTCTTTCTCTCTCTCGAAATGACTCCCGGAAAACACTTCTCCCGCCGGCTTTTTCAAAGGGAAACAAGCGTCGGTACTAGTTCCGGTTCCGGCGAGCGTCGGCGTTACCCCGAAATTTCCGGGTTGTCACAACTCTGCTGAATGTAAACCACCCGTGCCCCCCCCCTCAGTCTCAGTAGCAGTTGATTCAACATTGTCCATAGCGCTACTCGAAGATCCAGGTGGGGAAGTCGATGAATAGAGTCTTTGCAGCTGCTGCTCCAGCTCCTTCATGCGCTGCTCCATTGTTTCCCTCTGAGCCTCCTCCATGACCCAACAGAGCTGAGAAGACAAGACCTTGGATGCTCTCCACCACGTGGTCCTGACCCGCTAGCTGTTCTTGCCGTTGTAAAAAAACAAAAAACAAAACAGAACTCAAACTGCGTTTTACCTCCAAATTAGATCATTAATGTTCTGCTAATCCTGTCGACAATGCCAAAATGTTACTCCCAATGCAGGTGATTAATTAGCAAAATGATAGTAGTCCAGAGAATGTAATTAAACAGTTTTATTACAGGGTTCTGCTTGACAGGTTATAGGCCCACTGGTATCTCCTCAGTTTACATCAACAGTATCACTAGCAAGGCCAGGATTACGTTTTTCAAACCACTCTTTACACTGCAAAAGGTTTACACACTTAGTGAACTCACACTCTTAAGGTTTGCACACAACTCAATTTCACTGCAAACATTTTAACCACGTCACACCTTATGCCTGCCTTGACGGTTTAACTGAGACTACACCTGAGACTGAAAACGAGTGGGGGTTTGTCGCAGAGCACAAACAAACAAATAAACAAACAAACAAAAAGAAAAAAAGAAACTAGTCCACCCAAGGGCAATACCCAGCTCTTTTCACCCGTTACCGGTGTTGTACCCAATTCGGCACCCCCCGCGTCAGATGCACCCCCTCGCGGGAGCGCGCACCACTCGCTTGATCGGAAAGGAAAGCAGTTCGACTAAACAAACGCAGGGGAAAATACTATACTACGATTTAATTATTTGTGAAAGAGATGGAAGAGAAGAATACAAGTGATTACAGTCTTTAAAACTGTTCTAAAGAGTACAAACAACCGATGTTTTTCTTCCAAAAAACTCGAACGAACGAGTTTTTTGGAACGAACGCAAAAGAACACCTTATTGTTCTGTGGAAATATATAGCCTACCCCAGCCATGACTACAAAATGAATTAACTTAATTTTGATTTGAGCAAGTTGAATGTATTTGACACGGCGTTTCACAACACTAAATATGATTCTAGCATTTCTTGCAATTCATAGGTTCAAAAGTAAGTGCTTTTAAATGGGTTAACCTGTATATAGGTCGAAACAATAGCCTTCTGATCCTGAATATCTCTTGATGAAAATGTAATGTGATCTATGCCTGATAGACAAGTCATAACCTATGTGTGTTTCTCACCATTAAAGGGCAAATTCTCTTCATCAAATAGCTACACTTGTTTTTGTGAAATTAAACATTTTTCTTGCTGCTTTATAAGATAAAATATAATAAACCAATTCCACATCCACCACTGACTTATCTGTTGTCAGACCTATCAAACTCATACATATCTTGGCACCAATTGCATGCAGTTAAAAGCACCAATAGTGAGGTCAAAGGAACAAAATGATGCAGATGGGGTGCATTTCATGGCAGGCCTTGTGTTCCATTTCCTGTGATATGTACCCCCAGCATAACTCTTACTGTGAAGCTGTCACATACACTAAACTGACTCTGGTTACACATACTAGTCTCATCTGCGTAGCGTGAAAAGCATTTGATGCTAGGATCAACAGAATCATGAATGAAACTGACTCTGCTTAGACATAATAGTCCCATGAGTGTACTGTCAAAAGTATTTGATGCTGGGATCAACAGGAAAATAATTAGGAGGGGGTGCATATCACGACAGGCCTATTTTCACACCAGGCAGAATAAGCACCCCCTCTTAACTTTTACTAGGAAAGTGGCACATGCATGAAACTCACACTGCTTACTCATACTAGTCCCATGTCTGTACTCTGAAAAGCATTTGATGCTGGGATCAACAGAATTCTTTTAAAGGGGGGGGTGCATATCACGCCAGGCCTATTCACAACAGGCAGAATAAGCACCCCCTCTTAACTTTTACTAGGAAGGTGGCACATGCATGAAACTCACACTGCTTACTCATACTAGTCCCATGTCTGTACTCTGAAAAGCATTTGATGCTGGGATCAACAGAATTCATTTAAAGGGGGGGGGTGCATATCACGCCAGGCCTATTCACAACAGGCAGAATAAGCACCCCCTCTTAACTTTTACTAGGAAGGTGGCACATGCATGAAACTCACACTGCTTACTCATACTAGTCCCATGTCTGTACTCTGAAAAGCATTTGATGCTGGGATCAACAGCATTCTTTTAAAGGGGGGGGGGGGGTGCATATCACGCCAGGCCTATTTTCACAACAGGCAGAATAAGCACCCCCTCTTAACTTTTACTAGGAAGGTGGCACATGCATGAAACTCACACTGCTTACTCATACTAGTCCCATGTCTGTACTCTGAAAAGCATTTGATGCTGGGATCAACAGAATTCTTTTAAAGGGGGGGGTGCATATCACGCCAGGCCTATTCACAACAGGCAGAATAAGCACCCCCTCTTAACTTTTACTAGGAAAGTGGCACATGCATGAAACTCACACTGCTTACTCATACTAGTCCAATGTCTGTACTCTGAAAAGCATTTGATTCTGGGATCAACAGAATTCTTTTAAAGGGGGGGGTGCATATCACGCCAGGCCTATTTTCACAACAGGCAGAATAAGCACCCCCTCTTAACTTTTACTAGGAAGGTGGCACATGCATGAAACTCACACTGCTTACTCATACTAGTCCCATGTCTGTACTCTGAAAAGCATTTGATGCTGGGATCAACAGAATTCTTTTAAAAGGGGGGGTGCATATCACGCCAGGCCTATTCACAACAGGCAGAATAAGCACCCCCTCTTAACTTTTACTAGGAAAGTGGCACATGCATGAAACTCACACTGCTTACTCATACTAGTCCCATGTCTGTACTCTGAAAAGCATTTGATGCTGGGATCAACAGAATTCTCTTAAAGGGGGGGGTGCATATCACGCCAGGCCTATTTTCACAACAGGCAGAATAAGCACCCCCTCTTAACTTTTACTAGGAAGGTGGCACATGCATGAAACTCACACTGCTTACTCATACTCGTCCCATGTCTGTACTCTAATAAGCATTTGATGCTGGGATCAACAGAATTCTTTTAAAGGGGGGGGGTGCATATCACGCCAGGCCTATTCACAACAGGCAGAATAAGCACCCCCTCTTAACTTTTACTAGGAAGGTGGCACATGCATGAAACTCACACTGCTTACTCATACTAGTCCCATGTCTGTACTCTGAAAAGCATTTGATGCTGGGATCAACAGTATTCTTTTAAAGGGGGGGGTGCATATCACGCCAGGCCTATTCACAACAGGCAGAATAAGCACCCCCTCTTAACTTTTACTAGGAAGGTGGCACATGCATGAAACTCACACTGCTTACTCATACTAGTCCCATGTCTGTACTCTGAAAAGCATTTGATGCTGGGATCAACAGAATTCTTTTAAAGGGGGGGGGGGTGCATATCACGCCAGGCCTATTCACAACAGGCAGAATAAGCACCCCCTCTTAACTTTTACTAGGAAGGTGGCACATGCATGAAACTCACACTGCTTACTCATACTAGTCCCATGTCTGTACTCTGAAAAGCATTTGATGCTGGGATCAACAGAATTCTTTTAAAGGGGGGGGGGTGCATATCACGCCAGGCCTATTTTCACAACAGGCAGAATAAGCACCCCCTTTTAATTTTTTCTTGGAAGGTGGCAGATGCATGAAACGGACTCCCGTCATCAGTATCAGTCCTTTGACTATACTCTGAAAAAGTATTTTATGCTGGGAGAAACGGCAACACATCTCCCACTACGATAGTGTAATTCATACCTGGTGATGACATATTATCTCTAGACTCTTCTTTTGGGAAATGTGCACACAAAGTCATAGGGAACATTTACATAATTTATTGTGATGGAAAAAACACTTTGAACACTGAACACCTTCACAATAAACACATCACATCTAAAAAAACAAACAAAAATATAAATAATATAAATATTCTAACAATATACAAATATATACAATAAATAGCAAGTGGCGCCATTATTCACAAGCGAGACACAGGTACTCCTCATCCACTGGAGGCCAACCTACACAACCGTGGTGGTACCACCTCTGACAGACGTTACAGCAAATCTGGGGAAATAGGGAGGGGTAGTGGTATGCAAGTTTTATATTATAACGTGTCCTTAAATATAGAATAACTCTAATTTTATTGACTAATAATATCTTTAATATTAATTCAGTTTTTGAATGTTCTCACCAACATAAGTGTTTTGTTCGGGCTAAAAAAATATTTTGTCCAGCACATAATAGAAAGTAAGTAATCTTAAATGTCAACACAAAACGAGCACAACATAAGCAATGTCTTTATTAATAGATGCCGATGAAGCATAAGATTGTTGTAATCAATTGTTGTAAATAACCAGGGCAACCATGACAATGATGAAGTAAAAACTATTCCTTTTCCTTTTTTAACATTTTTGAAAGCGTAGAAATTACCCATTGTGTTTCATCCTGGTGCTCAGGTCATCTGTTAAGACAAACAATATTGGACAAACATGTTCAGATTAATACAATTTGCATTGCACAGTATTAATCGACTGTCTTACGGTTTCATATTTGTGAGAGAACATGAATAAAAAACAACAACATGAAGTGACTGACAATGTTGAGCAAAAAGGAAACACCTGATTCTCTAAGGAGGGACTTGGCTATCTCTAGTCTGAACTTGTCCACTGCCTTCTGTGATGTGTCGATGTCCATTGCCTGCCCTTGTAAAATTTTCTCTGCAAACTGAAGAGAACTTTGATTAAGAACATGTAATAAGCATTGCATGGTCTATGACCGCCTGCCCCAATTCATTAAATACAAATCAAACAAATTCTAAGTATTACCTACCTATTAAACCTACGTCAGGATGTCTAAAAGCAGGTCAAGACCTTCACTGCAATTGCTACTTAATTTGAGTTTGACAATAATGTTTCCGTAACTGCATTTCACACTCACTTTTAAGGCCAGGACACCACAGGATGTGCCATCTCTTTGACGGCTATGGGGGAGAGTGCTGCATGTCCACCTGGAAACGTTGCAGCCCTTTTTCCTCATGAAGGCTCTAAAGTATGTAAATAACACATGTGTGAAAACTGTTGTACATCATTTAGCAACTCATAGAAGAGCTACTACATTTAAGAGTCAAATTTACCTTGTTGACTCCAGGCACGTTTGGATCTTGCCTTTGGATTCCCCAAATGGATCCAAGAAAAGGCTTCTTTTTTCATGTGGGTACATCACCTTTTATTATTCACATGGAAACACAACATAAATTAGGAAAACACCCTGGGCATTAGTGATATTAGTGAAATTCTATAATGTTGGGCAATGCTGCTCTTCTCACCACCAACATCCAGTGATGGTTGTCATTCACAATTCCCACTATGACTTTGTGTGCCATTGGATCAATCTGAAAGAAGTTAAAGGGGGAAAAAAATCATAATCTCTTTAACTTGAAAATGCATATTTGTAATATTTACAAAATGCAAAGTCATTTCACTCCAGTACATACGCGGATTTTTCTGAAATTTCTTTTCCATATTGAGGTCATTGTGAAAGTGTCAATGACCGCACCATCTCCAGGATTGCACTGGTTGTACTGACGCAGTAGCAAAGACAAATACGCATTGATCACCTATAAAAAATGTTATAAAGATGTCATTAGTATTACACAGTGGCAGTTTCACTGTAAAACTATCAACTACACTGTTGTAGTATTCCTGATTTTCCTTGCATGTTTTAAGGTCATTTTATTTCTACACAATATACTCTAAATGTCATTACTGAAGTATTACCCAATAGGGAGTGGAAATTGATGATTTCATACAATAATGAAAGAGTATTACCTCACTCTCCAGCTCCTTGTCCGGACCAGTATTCAGAATGTCCCAATAAAACAGCTTGTATGGGCCCACTTTGGAAAGAAGTACATGAACATCTTTCCCTGCCCATGCCTCCTGAACATCTGGGGGAAAAAAGATTTGTACATTTTGGGGGGAAAAAAATCAAATTTAAGAAATACAATATCATAATACCTACATTTCTCTGCTGAAGTAAGAGTATATGGAGCTGGTGAGGTGGATGTGGAGGCTGGTGCTGCTGGTGGGGTGGAGGCTGGTGGGGTGGAGGCTGGTGCTGCTGGTGGGGTGGAGGCTGGTGCTGCTGGTGGGGTGGAGGCTGGTGGGGTGGAGGCTGGTGCTGCTGGTGGGGTGGAGGCTGGTGGGGTGGAGGCTGGTGCTGCTGGTGGGGTGGAGGCTGGTGGGGTGGAGGCTGGTGCTGCTGGTGGGGTGGAGGCTGGTGGGGTGGAGGCTGGTGGGGTGGAGGCTGGTGCTGCTGGTGGGGTGGAGGCTGGTGGGGTGGAGGCTGGTGCTGCTGGTGGGGTGGAGGCTGGTGGGGTGGAGGCTGGTGCTGCTGGTGGGGTGGAGGCTGGTGGGGTGGAGGCTGGTGCTGCTGGTGGGGTGGAGGCTGGTGCTGCTGGTGGGGTGGAGGCTGGTGGGGTGGAGGCTGGTGCTGCTGGTGGGGTGGAGGCTGGTGGGGTGGAGGCTGGTGCTGCTGGTGGGGTGGAGGCTGGTGGGGTGGAGGCTGGTGCTGCTGGTGGGGTGGAGGCTGGTGGGGTGGAGGCTGGTGCTGCTGGTGGGGTGGAGGCTGGTGGGGTGGAGGCTGGCGATGCTTGACCTGCTGTTGTGGCTGGTGCTGCAGAGGTTGGTGCTGCGGAGACTGGGCCCAATGATGCACCGATTTTGTGGGGGATTCGGGGCTGCTCCACCTTTGCAAGCTGAAGGTGGTCTACATTAACTTTATTTATGACAGTCCCACCTTCAGCCAGCAGATCTGCACTTTTCCCCTGAGGTGACACCACGGTGAAAGGGCCAAGAAAGTTTGGCTCCAGCTTTCCACCTTTCCTCTGCTGACTCCTCACATTCTGCCTCCACACCTTGTCCCCTACTTTTAATGCTGGTTTAGCAGCACCGTGCTTCATTTGTCTCCTGATTTTCTCCTGCTGCTTGGAGATGTTGCCCTGGAGAATGTCCTTGATGTCGTCAAGGCGCTTTATGTCCTCCGACACAGCTTCCTCAGCCACCACGTCTTCAACACTGCTGTCAACCTGTGAACAAATGTTTTTTATATTCTTTCAGCCCATGTTTTCAACACTGCATCGATAGACATAAAATTATATTGAGACATGTGTCTACTAACCATGAAGTGTTCTGGCACTTGTGTTAAGTACCGAGCCTCTCGTCCAAACATCAACATGAATGGGGAGAACTTAGTTGTAATCTGCTTTTTGGTCCTCAACCCAAACATGACCGCATCCAGGTACTGATCCCAACTCTGAGGTTTGTTGGCCACCAGCTTGCCGAGAGCTCTAAAAAAAATCAGAATTTGAATTGACCATAGGCATCTCATGAAAATATTTGTGATCCCATTTGCATTTGCTGCTGTACGACCATATGGTATAGGTACAATATATGATGATAATGTACATTAAATATTTAATGAATTCATGTTAAATCAACCATTTGTATTGTACCTTTGTATTGTACCATTCATCCTTTCTACCAGCCCATTTGTCTGAGGATGATACGGTGAACAAAGACTCCTTTTGATTCCCAACTTTTTGCAAACTTCCTTGTTAATCTGTTAAATAAAAAGAACATACTCTATATAGATCAAAACACAACTGAAATATTTCCGCAATATTTTTTCAAAGTATTTTTAACTTACCTCATTCACAAACTCCCTTCCTTGGTCCGTCAGGATCCTTTTGGGAGCCTCAAACTGGTGAAAGAATTTGATTATGCATTCCGTCACCTCAGCTGCCGATTTTCTATGGAGAGGATAGGCTTGTGGCCATTTGGTCAGGTAGTCTACCATCACACATATGTACTCGTATCCACTGTCAGTTTTTTTCAGTTTGCCAATTAAGTCCATCCCGATTAGCTCAAATGGATGTGTAACCTGAAAAAAAAAAACCAGTACAAAATAAAATTATACATTTCTGTAGAAATCTTCTCCCCATAAAGGGCAGAAGATGGTAATTGGGCACTGAAAACAAAACCAGTTTGGTAACTGCTGTGAAGTATATAATGATATTTATGTATTTTTATCTGTATGGCAATATGTAATATGTTTTGTGATAAAACAACAGGCATTGATTTTTAGAATGTGTCAACAACAGCTACCTTTATTGGGGTATACTCCACCTCCTGTTTAATGATATGAGCAGCTGCCTGGCACACTGCACATTCTGACACCTGAAACATGAAATAGTTAAATATCTGCTGACATTTATTATGTCACTTCATATTTGAGTCGAACATAGCTAGAACAAGTTTTAGAACATATGTCATGTGATCTGTTTTTTACTATACATGCTGTCCTATCTTTATGTGTAACGCGATGAAAGTAAATAGAAACCAATGTGCCCCCCCCCCCCCACCCCTTCAATTGCAGTGCTTACTTACCCATTTATTGATGTCATCTGTCATTCCAGGCCAGAAAAATCGGCAAGAAATGGCATCTCGGGTTTTTCTTTGACCAGCGTGACCACCTCTGGAGCTGTCATGACAATCCCTAAAAATGTCGTTAGCCTCCTCTGTGCCTCTAACCACTTTGGTTTTTATGGCCTTTCCAGGACCCTTCAAAAAGTATAGTGATCCACCTAGGAAATTAATTGTAACATAAGCCTACATTAACATCAACAAATGTATTATACATTGCAAAGTCGGAGACCTAGGCTACAATTAAATCCACGTAAGCGCGTGATGTATAGGCTGTAGGCCTATTCCAAGACATCCATAACTCACCTTCGAGAATAAACTTTGTAGCCTTTCTCCGAACTTCATTTTTTTCTTTCTTTGTTATATTGGGCAAATATCGGCCTTCAGATTTGTAGTCCAAAATTGATTGGTACAGTGTTGGATCCATTGCTTAAAATTGTTGGTCAATAGATTCCTTTCAATTGTCGGTCAATAGCTACTGTCGTCGGTCAATGTGTCGTCTCTATGGAGTAGCGTCATTTCCGAAATTGGATAATATACGCCTAGGCTACAATTAATGTATTCAGTAGCTATCACATGCTGTGTAAATGTATATAAATTATAATAGAATGACTAGATATGGCTACATTAATATTTTGACATTTGATGCTCTTAATTATAGAAAATTAACCTTTATTTTGTGTTGTGTATTACTTGATATGTTAATGCAGGTAGTCTGCGTGATAGTTGACAGCCAATGAGATACTAAAAGGGACGTGATGTGCATGTAGGCCTATTTCATAGAGCATGTATCAATAGGAGATTTTCCTCTCCAGTGAGAGAGAAGTTGTTCCAGGGTAAACAGAGCTGATTCCCCACTGTGTATTTTCTCCCACCGTTAATCAGACTAGTTCTGGGTTTGTGCGCTACAACTGCTGCACATTATCATCCTTTGCTAACAAATTTATGCTATTATGTAAAATGTAATTAAATAAAGTAGTTACACTACATGAAGGGGCAAATGCAATTAATTTCTAAGCTACTTATGTTTAAGATTAGATTAGATTCAACTTTATTGTCATTGCACAGAGTAAAGGTACTGAGACAACGAAATGCAGTTTAGTATCTGACCAGAAGTGCAAATAAGCAGAAAGTGCAGAATATGTGCATATGAATGGCAGTGGTATATAAATAATGAGATAGTATATAATAAGATACAGTATGTGCAATGTGAGCAGTAAGGTTGTAAACTATGAAAAGACTATAAATAAGATATATACAGTATGGATAGATATGTACAGTAACACGGAGTAGTAAAATATGACAAAGACTATAGACATGAGAATGCACAGTATGAAGTAGGATATGTGCAGTACAATATAAGACTATAACATGACTATAAAAGTGAGCAGCAGTTTTGCTAAATAGCAGAGGGGAGTGCAGATCAGACTCTGTATGTAAAGTGCAGTTAAGACAGGTGAAGAACAAGTGGTGTGGAGTGAAGTGGATTGAGGTAGAGGGCATAAGTGGAGTACAGTAAAACAGTATAAAGCAGTCAGTGCAAATGAACAGGTGGGTCAAGGTGCATGGCCGTCAAGGCCGGGAGGAGTACAGTCAATGGGGGTTGATATGCCAGGGGGGGGGGGGGGGGGGGGGGGTGATGTTGCAGGGTTCAGTGGGGGGGTGGGGGGAGGTGCAGAGTTCAGCAGGGAGACAGCCCCAGGAAAGAAGCTGTTCCTGAACCTGCTAGTCCGGGAACGGTTGGGGTGGGAGCTGTACTTGGTGATGCTGCGCGCCCTCCGCAGACATCTTCTGTGCTGGACAGCCTCGATGGTGGGGAGTGAGGAATGTTGCCTACATTTCTATTCATTTCATATGCAAATACTATTCAGTGTAAAAATAAAAACTAATTAAATTCAACAATTACATTATTTTCATGAAAGTGGTGTGTTTCTCCCAGCATCACTACTGTACTTGTCAGAGTACACACAGGACTGATGAGGGGAGTCCATTTCATAATTCTGCCACCTTCCTAGTAAAAGTTAAGAGGGGGTGCTTATTCTGCCTGTTGTGAAAATAGGCCTGGTGTCAGTGGCGTGCACACATAGACACTAGGTGGTGCTAACGCACCAGGACTTTTGCCCTTTATCAACGAAAATGCCCTTTTGAAACTTTTTTTTACTATTTATACTATTACTATTAACATTTTACCCCCCCCCCCCCCCCCCGTCAACAATCCTCTTCAGTGGTGAGAACGCGCTATATGTGCCCTTTTTTTCTCTTTCCGCCTTCAAAAAGTCTGTGCACGCCACTGCCTGGCGTGATATGCACCCCCCCCTTTAAAAGAATACTGTTGATCCCAGCATCAAATGCTTTTCAGAGTACAGACATGGGACTAGTATGAGTAAGCAGTGTGAGTTTCATGCATGTGCCACCTTCCTAGTAAAAGTTAAGAGGGGGTGCTTATTCTGCCTGTTGTGAATAGGCCTGGCGTGATATGCACCCCCCCCCCCTTTAAAAGAATTCTGTTGATCCCAGCATCAAATGCTTATTAGAGTACAGACATGGGACTAGTATGAGTAAGCAGTGTGAGTTTCATGCATGTGCCACCTTCCTAGTAAAAGTTAAGAGGGGGTGCTTATTCTGCCTGTTGTGAAAATAGGCCTGGCGTGATATGCACCCCCCCCCCCCTTTAAAAGAATTCTGTTGATCCCAGCATCAAATGCTTTTCAGAGTACAGACATGGGACTAGTATGAGTAAGCAGTGTGAGTTTCATGCATGTGCCACTTTCCTAGTAAAAGTTAAGAGGGGGTGCTTATTCTGCCTGTTGTGAATAGGCCTGGCGTGATATGCACCCCCCCTTTTAAAAGAATTCTGTTGATCCCAGCATCAAATGCTTTTCAGAGTACAGACATGGGACTAGTATGAGTAAGCAGTGTGAGTTTCATGCATGTGCCACCTTCCTAGTAAAAGTTAAGAGGGGGTGCTTATTCTGCCTGTTGTGAATAGGCCTGGCGTGATATGCACCCCCCCCTTTAAAAGAATACTGTTGATGCCAGCATCAAATGCTTTTCAGAGTACAGACATGGGACTAGTATGAGTAAGCAGTGTGAGTTTCATGCATGTGCCACCTTCCTAGTAAAAGTTAAGAGGGGGTGCTTATTCTGCCTGTTGTGAATAGGCCTGGCGTGATATGCACCCCCCCCCCCCTTTAAAAGAATTCTGTTGATCCCAGCATCAAATGCTTTTCAGAGTACAGACATGGGACTAGTATGAGTAAGCAGTGTGAGTTTCATGCATGTGCCACCTTCCTAGTAAAAGTTAAGAGGGGGTGCTTATTCTGCCTGTTGTGAAAATAGGCCTGGCGTGATATGCACCCCCCCCCCTTTAAAAGAATTCTGTTGATCCCAGCATCAAATGCTTTTCAGAGTACAGACATGGGACTAGTATGAGTAAGCAGTGTGAGTTTCATGCATGTGCCACTTTCCTAGTAAAAGTTAAGAGGGGGTGCTTATTCTGCCTGTTGTGAATAGGCCTGGCGTGATATGCACCCCCCCTTTTAAAAGAATTCTGTTGATCCCAGCATCAAATGCTTTTCAGAGTACAGACATGGGACTAGTATGAGTAAGCAGTGTGAGTTTCATGCATGTGCCACCTTCCTAGTAAAAGTTAAGAGGGGGTGCTTATTCTGCCTGTTGTGAATAGGCCTGGCGTGATATGCACCCCCCCCCCTTTAAAAGAATACTGTTGATCCCAGCATCAAATGCTTTTCAGAGTACAGACATGGGACTAGTATGAGTAAGCAGTGTGAGTTTCATGCATGTGCCACCTTCCTAGTAAAAGTTAAGAGGGGGTGCTTATTCTGCCTGTTGTGAATAGGCCTGGCGTGATATGCACCCCCCCCCCCCCCCTTTAAAAGAATTCTGTTGATCCCAGCATCAAATGCTTTTCAGAGTACAGACATGGGACTAGTATGAGTAAGCAGTGTGAGTTTCATGCATGTGCCACCTTCCTAGTAAAAGTTAAGAGGGGGTGCTTATTCTGCCTGTTGTGAATAGGCCTGGCGTGATATGCACCCCCCCCTTTAAAAGAATACTGTTGATCCCAGCATCAAATGCTTTTCAGAGTACAGACATGGGACTAGTATGAGTAAGCAGTGTGAGTTTCATGCATGTGCCACTTTCCTAGTAAAAGTTAAGAGGGGGTGCTTATTCTGCCTGTTGTGAATAGGCCTGGCGTGATATGCACCCCCCCCTTTAAAAGAATTCTGTTGATCCCAGCATCAAATGCTTTTCAGAGTACAGACATGGGACTAGTATGAGTAAGCAGTGTGAGTTTCATGCATGTGCCACTTTCCTAGTAAAAGTTAAGAGGGGGTGCTTATTCTGCCTGGTGTGAAAATAGGCCTGTCGTGATATGCACCCCCTCCTAATTATTTTCCTGTTGATCCCAGCATCAAATACTTTTGACAGTACACACATGGGACTATTATGTCTAAGCAGAGTCAGTTTCATTCATGATTCTGTTGATCCTAGCATCAAATACTTTTCACGCTACGCAGATGAGACTAGTATGTGTAACCAGAGTCAGTTTAGTGTATGTGACAGCTTCACAGTAAGAGTTATGCTGGGGGTACATATCACAGGAAATGGAACACAAGGCCTGCCATGAAATGCACCCCATCTGCATCATTTTGTTCCTTTGACCTCACTATTGGTGCTTTTAACTGCATGCAATTGGTGCCAAGATATGTATGAGTTTGATAGGTCTGACAACAGATAAGTCAGTGGTGGATGTGGAATTGGTTTATTATATTTTATCTTATAAAGCAGCAAGAAAAATGTTTAATTTCACAAAAACAAGTGTAGCTATTTGATGAAGAGAATTTGCCCTTTAATGGTGAGAAACACACATAGGTTATGACTTGTCTATCAGGCATAGATCACATTACATTTTCATCAAGAGATATTCAGGATCAGAAGGCTATTGTTTCGACCTATATACAGGTTAACCCATTTAAAAGCACTTACTTTTGTACCTATGAATTGCAAGAAATGCTAGAATCATATTTAGTGTTGTGAAACGCCGTGTCAAATACATTCAACTTGCTCAAATCAAAATTAAGTTAATTCATTTTGTAGTCATGGCTGGGGTAGGCTATATATTTCCACAGAACAATAAGGTGTTCCTTTGCGTTCGTTTTAAAGTTTTAAAGACTGTAATCACTTGTATTCTTCTCTTCCATCTCTTTCACAAATAATTAAATCGTAGTATAGTATTTTCCCCTGCGTTTGTTTAGTCGAACTGCTTTCCTTTCCGATCAAGCGAGTGGTGCGCGCTCCCGCGAGGGGGTGCATCTGACGCGGGGGGTGCCGAATTGGGTACAACACCGGCTCACTTGCCCGGTGGACTAGACAAAATAATAAACCCGAAATAATAAACAAAAAACGGCAAGAACAACTAATAGGCCACCGATTCTCTGCAGAGACACAAATACAAACCTTCATTACTTTATTACATCCATAAAAATGTTTAAGAGTTTACAGCCTATATCGCAACTTTAAAATACCTGGTCTGCCGAACTGCGCCCATTCATCAGCTACCAGCTACACACAAGCCCCGCAGGGCAATAAGTCTGAAACATAAAACAAACAGTTCATATTACACAATAATGTCATGATATAAACCCTCAAAACAGGGCCTCAGCCTACCAGTTTTCTTTGTTTCCCCGCATGCCCGCACGGAGTGAGGTGTGCACCTGCCTCACTCCTCCGGCCAGAACCAACAAACTGAGTCTCGTTCCCTCTACAGGTAGGCTTATTTCTACCCGCCCCATAACTTCCTGCACCTCCCCTTCCCCACTCGGTGCCACCTGCCACATAATTCTATCCGTTAACACCACACATTTTCAAACAAGACGCAGCATTAAACAAACCAACATTTACTTTACCCTGGAACTAAATTACGTAAACCCCGTTTCCATAAATGCGTACATTAAAATGGCTGCTTTTTAATTCTATCCGTTAACACCACACATTTTCAAACAAGACGCAGCATTAAACAAACCAACATTTACTTTACCCTGGAACTAAATTACGTAAACCCCGTTTCCATAAATGCGTACATTAAAATGGCTGCTTTTTAATTCTATCCGTTAACACCGCACATTTTCAAACAAGACGCAGCATTAAACAAACCAACATTTACTTTAACCTGGAACTAAATTACGTAAACCCCGTTTCCATAAATGCGTACATTAAAATGACTGCTTTTTAATTCTATCCGTTAACACCACACATTTTCAAACAAGACGCAGCATTAAACAAACCAACATTTACTTTAACCTGGAACTAAATTACGTAAACCCCGTTTCCATAAATGCGTACATTAAAATGACTGCTTTTTAATTCTATCCGTTAACACCACACATTTTCAAACAAGACGCAGCATTAAACAAACCAACATTTACTTTACCCTGGAACTAAATTACGTAGCTAAACCCCGTTTCCATAAATGCGTACATTAAAATGACTGCTTTTTAATTCTATCCGTTAACACCACACATTTTCAAACAAGACGCAGCATTAAACAAACCAACATTTACTTTACCCTGGAACTAAATTACGTAAACTCCGTTTCGATAAATGGGTATATTAGAAACCAACACACATAATTATGTGTGCTTTCTAATTCTCTAACTTAACACCACACATTTCCAAACAAGAAGCCGCATTAAACAAGCCACCATATACTTTAACATGGAACTAAATTACGTTAACTCCGTTTCAATAAATGCGTATAAATAGAAAACACACATAATTATGTGTGATTTTTAATTCTGTCCCCAAACACCGCACATTTTTAAACAAAAAGCACCTGAAAATAAACATCGTAACCTTCGTTTCAATACAACCCAATACGTACATACAAAAAAAAACTACCGCACACAACAACATATTGCACAATATCGCTATAATAGTATAAATAAATGAACTTACGTGAGAAAAAAACACACCGACACGTCCTCAAACAGCAAAGATGATGAAACGAAAATCCGACTTCTTTGAAAAGACTTGCAAACCAGCAATCTCTTAAAAAAGACCGAAACGCTCGCGCTCACGAATCCGTGCAGAGTCTCTGAGAAACACTACAGAATTACCGAAGCCGACCCGCGCAACACAAGTTAAACACATGACAGCCAATCACAAACGGCAAATATAAAAGGGCGGGGTTAAGAAAAAACGTCCAACCAATGAACTGTAACCACCGTTACGTACACACCCACACACGCACTACGCCTGCACAACAAGCAACCATGTGCTGCTGTTTACATCTCCACCAGCGGCGTAAACCAGCAACATGAAGCCAGACATGACGGTGAAAATACTAAATGTTTTTTTTAACCGAAACACGCACACCAACGGTAGCTACCAACTCAAAGCTCTAAACCCCAAAACAACGATAAACCACAGTCCAACGGCATCGTTACTGAGAACACATACTGTTTCATTTACAGAGCATATCTTCTCCACAACACTCTGACACGAAACACACGCTACCTTTCCCACTACTAAAACAACCCATTACACTCATATATCCATAGGCGTAATTTATGGGGGGGATGGGTGGGTTGTAACCCACCCAATAATCCAAACCAACCACCACAACCCACCCAATATGATATCAGAATTATTGATATTGAATGTTAAGCATTATAATCACAACAGTGTGGTAGATTTTCTCAATTTACCAATAAAAAATAGTGACGTTTGTCTGTGCCCCCTCCCGCTCTGAGATTTGGTTTCGCCCATCTTGCCGGACCTGCGCATCTCTACTGTCTCTCCCCGCATCAGCAGTGCCCCAGCAAACATTTTGACGTCTATTTGACGTCTAATCAACGTCGGTCAGGCAGGTCGATTCGACGTCTACCAGAGGTGCTGAAATGAAAGTTTTTCTGACGTCAGATTTCGACGGCTCTTCTACGGCATCAATTCACGTCGTTTCAACGTCGTTTCGACGACATATCAACGGCTCACAGAGCAGGCTACTTCAATCTATGTCATTATTACGTCGTATAGACGACTTTTCAAAGTCTCTACGTGACGTCTAATCAACGTCGGTCTCATGACCGAAGTCATTTCGACGGTCATTTCAACGTAGTTTCGACGGCATATCAACCTTTGTCAAAATACACATGTAATGTATTGCATTTAAAAATATGTTTACCTAAATCTAGTTTCAACTAGTGCCTACATAACTGGCATTACCACATCCATACATTCTATGACAAGCACAGCTCTTGTGCTGTATACATGTGCAATTCTTAATGCTCTAATCCAGGGGTCTTCAACGTTTTCCAGGCCAAGGACCCCCAAACTGATGGAGAGATGGAGCGGGGACCCCCTACTTTGCCGTTTATGATCACTACTATCAGGAAATCGCCCATAAATATATTTTATATAATAGTTAGAGCCTTGATTCTTTTCCCCATAATCCCCAAGACCTTACAAACAGCTGTATAACATTTAAAAAGAACTTCATATAATTTTCTGTGTGTTTAAAAAAAATTGTGGAGGTGAATATAAAAAAATGTCTAATCAACCAAAATTTTCGCGACCCCCCTGCAGTACCTCCGCGGACCCCCTAGGGGTCGCGGACCCCCTGTTGAAGACCTCTGCTCTAATCTACAACTATTTAAATTAACTTATCAATTTCAGCAAAAAAATCCTTAAAATGCAAAGAGGTCAAAAAGTCCAATAGACAACACCAGCAAATTTCACATTTGCCAACTTAAAATATCACAGGAATGGTGAACCTGGTCAAAACTTTCATAGTAAATAAACTCACCTGTGATAAATTAAAAATACTCGAGTAATGTTCACCAATACTGTAAAATACAAGTAGTACATGGACTTATCTCAGGTTAAAAAAAAAGAAAGAAAAAAAGACAGCATTCAGGACCAGATATATGTAACGAGTTATCTATGTATTGAATAATTGAATAAAAAATGAACATGTATATTGGAACAAATGTTTTATTGACTTCCTTTTTATTGCAGTCCTGTGGGGGTCTGCCCCTTGCCCCCGCTCCTTGCTGGGGCATGTTTAAGGTGGTTCTGAATCACACTCTATTTCTGCATCTGTGGCCTTTGGACTCCATCTCTTCACAGCAGCTGGAGAGAGGGCATAAGAAAAAAATAAACATGTTTACAGAGCGCCTATTCAGATGTTAAATGCACTTTATAGATGGCAAGAACAAATTATAGAGCGAAAACCTTCTGCGCATGCTCCGTCTCTCCATCCCGTTTTTGGTGTATGTCAAGCGACACCTATAGGCCTGGCATATGAACTACAGCGTTTTCGGTGGATCCGTCTAGATGCAAATATTCTTGAAACAATGCCGAGGAAGACGGAGAAGAAATAACGTTTTCGCCCGTCTGGACGGCCCCTTAAAGTGTTATGGTTCTGTAACGATGCTAAACCGAGAGTTGCACAGATGTTCGACTCGGTTTAGCATCGAGCACCTCACGTAGCCTGTGAGCTAACTCAGGGCTAGCTTCACACGGCAGCTAACTCGGCTGCTAGCCGCCGCTCGGTTACGGATAAAAGCAACAAAAAAACAGCTATCTGTAACAATACACGATGCAGCAACAAAATCAAAACTCTAACATGCAACTGATAAACGTATAATGTCTTACCAAACACGGTTTCATTTTAAATTACAGTACTTTTAGTAACTCACCTTTCACAGGTGTCTGTGGGTGCAGTCGAATAGTCTTTTTTGCTTCTTCTTCTTCTTCTTCTTTGGAGTTTAATGGCAGTCGGCATCCTTAGTGTTGCATTTACCGCCATCTGCTGGACTTTACTCCTCCCGTTCCTCCTCTTCTATATCCTTTTAATTAACCCAGTTGTTACTAGGTATCTTATTATGATTCTCCTCCCTTCCCTCGATTTTCCACATTCTATTATACTGTTAAAATTAATTTCCCTCACTCCTACCTTCTGCAACCCTCTATTCATCCTCTCCCTCTCCCTTTCATATCCAGGACAAGCCATCACCACGTGTTCAACTGTTTCCCTCTCCCCACAATTACACAGACCATTTGCATGCTTCCCTATGATATTAAGTGTGCTGTTCAGTTTGGTATGCCCTATTCTTAATCTGCTCATTGTTACCTGTTCTGTTCTATTGTCTCCATAACCCCCCATCTCTCCTACTACTCCCTGTAATTTATATAAATGTCTCCCTTTTTCCTGGCTCTTCCAATACTGGTTCCATTGATTAATTATTTCCTTCCATATTAAACTTTTCCCCTCTGCTTTTGATAATTTTACTTTCACTTCCACCTCCTTTTTCTTTACTGCCTCCTTAGCAGATTTGTCTGCATTTTCATTTCCTTGTATCCCCAAGTGAGCTGGCACCCACATGAACGTTATCTCCCTCCCCTGTTGTGTTAATCTGGATGTTTTTAACAGTACTTCATATAATAATTCCTGATGTGTTTTTGCTGACCTGTTTTTTATGCTTAAGAGTGATGAAACTGAATCACTGCATATGACTGTCTTCTTGTCCACTCTGTCCTCGACCCAGTCTATTGCCATTAATATTGCGCATAGCTCCACTACATATATGCTTAGGTGGTCTGATGTTCTTTTTGATATCTTGATATGATGACTGGGAACCACCACTGCTGCACCTGTTGCTCCTGTTTCCGGCTCTTTTGATCCATCTGTATATATGTGCACATATTCCCCATACTTTCCCTCTGTGTAGTTATAAAATTCCTGTACTAGGTCAGCTGTTTTATTTCTTCTCTTGATGTTCCATATTTCTAGGTCTACGCTTGTCTCTTGTAGCATCCATTCTGGTATTTGCGTCCACAGAACTGTTGGGCTGACTTCTATTTGCTGTATTTTTAGTTGTTCTGCTATTCCCTCACTGACCCACCCAAAGCTTGATTTTTGTTCTTTCCCCTTTTCCCAACACATCTCCAAAACTCTCTTTGTTGGATGGTCTTCATTGTGTCCTTTTAGATGTATCCAGTGATTGGCTGTAAGCTGTTTCCTTCTGAGCCATAATGGCATTTATCCTGCTTCAACCTGAAGGGAGCATACTGGTGCTGTTTTCATTGCTCCTAGACAAATTCTCAGTGCTCGAGCTTGAATGACATCTAGCTGTAAGAGGACTGATTTAGCTGCTGATCCATATCCCACGCTACCATACTCTATTCTAGATCGTATTAGTGCAATGTATATATATTTTAGTGACGTAAAGTCAGCCCCCCATTCTAGCCCGGCCAAACACCTCATAACATTCAATACTACCTTACTTTTTTGAACTATTCCCTTCACATGCTCTCTCCACGTTAATCCAGAGTCAAAGCTTAATCCCAAGAATCGCATGCTGTTTACTCTTTCTAAGTTCCTTCCATATAAGTTTACCTTTTTATTTTCACTGATTTTCTTTTTTGAGAAGAACATTACTTTACTTTTTTCCACTGAAAATTTGAAACCCCATTCTGCTCCCCATTTTTCCACTTGATCTATCCCTTGCTGTAATTTCATGACTATGTGATCTATGTTGCCTCCCCTCTTCCATACTGTCCCATCATCTGCAAACAGAGATCTTCCCATTCCTGTTGGTATGTTGTTGAAAATGTCATTTATCATTATTGTAAATAGTGTAGGACTGATAACACTCCCCTGCGGCGTACCATTCTCTACCCAATTTTAACCTGGATGACCCTTTCCCTTAGAAAATCCATGACCCAGTTAAATAACTTTCCCTCAATCCCCATGTGATGCATCTTAATCAGCAAACCTTCTCTCCACAGTCTTTTTTGCTTAGGAAGGTTCCTAACTGAAGAAGTGAACCGGAAGTAAACAAGTGGCCGCCATGATAAGAGCTGTTCGAATTCTCTAAATGCAAAGGAAAGGAGCTCCAATGCTTCCTTTCAGAGCTCCTTTAGCATAGGATGCAACGGACCTTCCTATGCGAAAGGAAAGGAGATTACACCGACCCACAATTCTTAGCGAGAGCAACATTTAAAGTGCCGCACACCTCGGCCGTTCATGAAAACAAACAATATGCCTATTTGCATATTTAACAATTACTTTCAAGCAGACATATAGTAATTGGAATAGTGATGATAAATGTGTGTGGACAGTATTTTTTATTATTATTATTTCAATCATGTTACAAATGTTTGACAAAAACGAAACTAAAACCACAAATGAAACGTAAATAAAGCAACAGGAAGGAGGAGCTGCTGGACCTGAAGCCGGTCAGTGAACCAGCTGTTTATAAAACCAACAACATGTGGAGAACCCCGTGACGTTTTCCCCAGAGGTCAAGGAATAGGAGTTAGGAATAGGAGTTAGGACCTTATTTTTTGACTATTCGACTGCACCCTGTGTCTCCTCCTCGTCAACTGACGCTGCAAAGTTCTTCTTGCGCATGCGTAGGAAACCGCTAGGTGCGCTAACTACGCGAGGAAAAATAGTTCCTAGATGGACGCTAGAATCACAAACATTTTAGCCCACATTGCCAATATGATACTACATTATTTTCTTAAATTCACGAACATATTGCCATTATTTTGAATAGTTTTTAACATTTGTGCGTTGATATGTCGTTGAAACAACGTCTAAATGACGTTGGTCATTTCAGCCCCTCAGGTAGACGTCAGATCAACCTGCCTGCCCGACGTTAATCAGACGTCCCGACATGATTGGATATCTGCATCTCGACACAGCAGTAGATAGAGGAAATCATTCTTGACAGTGTTTTTTCAGTTAAATATGTTTTCTTTGAGATCGTATTCCCCCTAATGTTATCATGTCGAAAAAAAAAAGCAAAAGAATAAAAGAATCTTCCCAACAGGAGGTAGCTACTGCTAGGGCTCCAGTGCCACCACTCACGAGTCAAATCATGTTACTGAACAAAAGTTAGACCCCCCCCCAGCCGGCGAGTTTGACAGTGCGTGCGCGTATAGCCCCGTTCACATACGTCGCTACTCGCCCGTCACTCGCTTTCTCGCTGAATTCTACTCGCTGCCAAAAAAAAGCTCACTGCCGCCGGCGGCGACTTCAAACGGAAACTCTCTGTGGAACTCTCTGTTGACGTCCACTGTCAATCATCTCTATTCTACATTGTGATTGGTACTCGCTTGGTACTCACTTCACAGAAAGTTAAAATGATTCTATCTCCGATCGACCACATCGCATCGCCTGTCCTGGCCGCATTCCACTAGAACACATTCACATTCATTGACAGCTTTTTCTCAGAGATGGGCGAGTGGCGACGTATGTGAACGAGGCTTCAGTCAAAACCAAAACACCAAGGAAGGCTGAGGAATACTCACCTACTTTTATTATTATTATTATTATTATTATTATTATTATTATTATTATTATTATTATTATTATTATTATTATTATTTAAAATACAATTAGTTTATTATTATTGTTTTAGTAATTTGTGTTCTTATCTTTTCTTGAATGCTTAAACTCCTCAACCCCATTTAGTAGTTTGATACATTTATTTGTATCAGTACCAGCAGTAAGAAATTGGTCAGTAATTGATATGTCATATTTTGTTTCTCAGAATTCACCAAATTGATGCATTAAAATGAAATTATTCAAAATTTTCTCCCGGGGGGTGCCCGGACCCCCCTAGAGGATCGCAAGCCCCCCCACCATAGTCTCCAAAGATCCTGTGGGAAATACAAACCCATAATCGGGACAAAATACTTAAAGTTAGAGGTAATTAAGGACCATGAGTCCTAAAAAAAACACTTGCACACGCTTTAATGTGTATTCTGTACAAGTTCAAGAACCATTCTTATGCATTTTCTAAGTCGGTCATCTTTATAGGCACAAACTATATATTTGGGCTGGTAAACCCAACCTGTCACAGTATATCACAGGCGGAAATCTCAACCCCCCCCAATGTTCAACTCAAAGTTACGCCCTTGCGTGGGCGAGACCAGTAACACTATGTTGATAAGGTTCACTCAGCACAGGTATAATGTCCTTAGAAAAAAGAACACTCATACACACTTGGTCCAACATTTCATGCTGCATGGTTGGCAGGCTGTTCGGGCCACAGTCCTACAGTGCAATCTTAGGTGGAATAAAGCCCAAAGGTGCAGAAGTGAAAGGGTTTGGATCCTGAGACTAGGCACTATATACCCCAGGGGCCTTAACGAGAGGTAAACACAATGTTATGGTGAGGGGTGGACGGCGTGTGGAACACAGCGACAGAGTTTAAAACGTTTTCCCCTAACCCTAATTCGACGCTTCTGAACACGCCAGACTTTAAACCGAGTCTCTAAGACTTTCCGTTCTGGAGATACACACAATTTAGACCAAAAAAGAGGCGTATCTCCGGACTGGAAGGGGGTGGAGCCTAAACATGCACACCAATCGAAAGCACATGCCCGAATTACTATTCAAAACTTTTCATTTCAAGTCTCTAGCACCTTCCTATCAGTTATTCAACAAAAGAGACATGATAGGGGGGTATATTTACCATCCTTTATCCTATAACCTAACCTAACCTAACCCACCTGCTTGGTGCAACTGCATGGTCGTATTCTCACCACTAGGTGTCAGTGGCGGTATTTTTTTTGACTGGTCGCATACTCCTGAATTAACAGGAAGTACGCCGATTATTGTGCATTAAAGATCTATCTGTTATGTTACATTGGCTACAGGCTAGATTTATATTGACTACATTTAATTGGATATTCAATTGAACGCACCTTATAAGCAACACTTTAAATCATCCTTCCGTCTCTTATCCATTCAAAGTGGATATATTTGTGTAGTGCCACCAGCCAATATTAATGGTTCCTATCAGTCATCAGCCACTAGATGGAGCCGTCACAATAAACAAAAGGATAAGGATAGAACTTGTGTCAGTGGATTTATTAGAACACAGATGGTTTTAGAATGTCCCCAACCTAAAAAATGTAATTTCAAAAAAATCACAATGGTTAATTCATTCATTCACAACATTTATGAAAACACAAATCATATAAACGGTTCATTTCATGGGCTGCATGGTGGTGTAGTGGGTAGCACTGTTGCCTCACAGCGAGAGGATCCCAGGTTCCTTCTGTGTGGAGTTTGCATGTTCTCCCCGTGTACGCGTGGGTTCTCTGGCTTCCTCCCACAGTCCAAAGACATGCAGGATGGGGATAGGTTGATTGATGACTCTAAATGTCCCGTAGGTGTGAATGTGAGTGTGAATGGTTGTCTGTCTCTACATGTTAGCCCTGCGATAGACTGGCGTCCTGTCCAGGGTGTACCCTGCCTTCGCCCAATGACAGCTGGGATCGGCTCCAGCCGCCCCGCGACCCTGAATACAGGATAAGCGGTAGACAATGGATTTCATGTCCAGACTTCATATTGGAAACTTCCAAACTCAGCTGGATCACATTTTACTGCAACATCTTCATCAGGTTAAAGATGCTGAAGGGTCACTTACTGGAACATATCTCAATCTCAACCACAGCCATCTGCATCCTGGTGAAACAAGCATCATTAACAGCTGGATTTCTTCAGGATTATTAAGACGTTCTAGTGAACTAACCAAAAGAAAACCATTGACTTCAAGACAAGGGAACCGGAAATTAAAAAAATGCTGACTCATTTCTGGGTTTACAAAAATTAGGTTTATGCCCACACCACTCCATAAGCAGCACATTTCCCAAAATGCCACACCGTTGCTCTAAAAGCCTTTGAGAAAGGTGGGTGGAGATACGTAATGAGAGAATAAAAGTGTAATAATAATAATTTCATGCCAGAAACCGATGAGAGAAAGAGGAAAAATAGACAAAATATGGGATTCAAATTCTGGGTGGCATTAATACTGGCTCCAGAGAATGGAAAGGTAGGAGTACCTTCCCACTGCATTTCGGTGTGAAACCACAATGGTGAGAGATTTTGGCTGTAAATGTGAGAGACAGGAATGTCTGGTATGATTACAAATCCATTTCATTACATCATTTTTATAAATGACTCCCCCCTTTCTTTGTGTCTGGTTCACTAGACCATTCACAAGTTTGTGCACTGGGTTTGTCTGAATCTCTCACAGCTTATTCAACATCATTTCCAAGCTACTGCTCTCTGCTTTTTAACAGGGATAGTGTGACTCATCATGAAGTGGGCGTGTATTGTCAGTTTCTGTGGATGCATTGTTGCCAAGTTTTTGTTTTATGTTTTTTTTTCTTAAAGAGGCTCATCATCCACATACAGTTTGACCTTTTTATCACTTGACATTTAAAGGGCATCTCTCCACGTCGAATTGGGACCCCTTTATTTCAAATTGTGACCTTAACATGTTAGAATCTTCTAGCAAACAACAGAAGGTCATGGCCGGATTATCAGCTAGTATAGTTGACTGCTCAGTGTTTCAGATACACTGGATGTCAGATTGCGAGCGACAATTGCTGTCACGCCGGTGAGGTTTGTCTTGCCTTGGTTTTTGTCTTGTCATTTCCTGTTTTATTTTGAAAGTAACTCCTCTCTCGTTTCAGGTCACTTGCCCTTCCTCATGTGTTTCCTGGTCTGATGTCATCCCTGATCCCTGATTGTTTTCACCTTTTGCCCATTATCCCTCTGTGTATTCAAGTCTGCGTCTCCCCTTGTCTTGTGCCAGTTCGTTTCGTCTTTCGTCAAGTCCAGATCCTTCATCCACAGTCCAGAGCCAAGTCAAGTTGGTATTTTGGATAAAAACACGTTTAACCTGCCTCTGCCCTGCACCTGAGTCCTCCCTTCTTGTCCAAACCTGACAATTGCAAAGACAAGACGCCACATGGCGCACAGCTGCTCGCAATACACTTTTGTGACACACATCCCTTGTTGGAAAATATGTTTTGATTACAATATTCTCGCTATCATCCTAGCTAGCTACTGTTACACTTTAGTCACAAAGCAGCAGCACCTGGGTTAACCAGAGAGGAATTGGGGCTGAATGACAGAATGACAAGGGACACTGCCCTGCACTCCCCACCCATGAGCATGCCACTATAGGCTATACATATCCTCAAATATTAGATGGATAGATAGATATTGCTAAATATATTTCATAGGTCTAAATTTAGCTTCTGAGCAGTAATCTATACATTGGACAACTAATGACGTATTCATCTATTCTAGCTTTATTTCTCCAGTATGTATGCGATGCTTTTGTGTGTGAGCCCTCCCTGCAGACTGACATATGTCATGTGCATGCCATGATGAAAGCAGCAGCAGCAGCAGCCTGTAGTTGTGCGAGGCAGCTCGAGGCAGAGGGGCGGGGAGGGGGCGCAGCCGGAGCTCACGTTCATTAAACGACCACCGACAACCGGGAAGCCTCCTGTCTGTGGTGGCGTCGCGGCGTTCACCGACACACACACACACACACAGGACCGGGGAAGATGGTCGCGGTGCAGACGTCCCCCAACTCGTCTCCGTCCGAGTGGATCTGCTGTCTGGATAAAAGGTGGGTGAATAGCAACACACATTCCACACGACACGAGACGACGTCCACGCGCACGGCGAAACGCTCGTGTTTTCTCAACCGATCTCCTATTCTCTCCATTCAACCATCACCGGCGATCGCTGTCTGCGCAGCGCGTGAGTGCGCAGCGACGGCACGATGCGCTTCGTGTGTGTTTTTTTAATTCTACTATAGGTTACACTCGTGTCAGTGACTAAATCCGACCACGTCCAGGGATGCTGAAGGCTGCAGTGCATAACAACACACACCCTCTCTCTCTCTCTCTCTCTCTCTCTCTCTCTCTCTCTCTCTCTCTCTCTCTCTCTCTCTCTCTCTCTCTCTCTCGTATCTGCACGGTCAAAAAAGGCGTTGGTGGCTTCGAGCCTCTGGGATGTCTCTGCACCGGCTGATTAGTCGCACATGGTTTATGTCTGTCTGCTTAAATCATATGGCCATACATCCTTAAAAAATACTAACATGGCCTGTGTGTGGATTATCTCACAATAAGGCATCTGTGCATGTTTCTTCTTCCATTTTTGATAAAATGCTGCATGTGTCTGACCTTTTGTCTGATCTGACTCTGCACTGCACACGTTATAATAACTGAACAGCCAATTTACAGAATGTTTATGAACAACTCCTTATAATCCATAAACTGTGGTGTTTAGAAAACCTTTTAGTCCATCGCTGCATAGATGTGTCAAGTTGACATTAATGCCAAAGAAGCGTAGTATCCGAGGGAGAGGGTTTGAATTAATACATAGGCAGAAAGGGCAGCCATACACTAATTACTGTACCCCACACCTAAAATAAACAATGACGCATCAGACAGGCCCCACACAGCTCACACCCACACATACTGTAGCCTACACACCTCACTATGACACATCCCCACGTTACTATTGGCAACCTGAAGCTACCATCTTGTCTCCACGTCCTCACCTGTAATAAGGCATGAATTATTTAAGTGCTGTTGGATTCTGTCATTGATAAACGTCATTAACTGAAGGGCTTAGTTTCATATTTGATTATGATGATGGTTGTTGACTAATTGATTGTTTGATCCATGCAGTGTCAGAAAAGTCATCGTTGTTGCTGAATGGAATTGGGTAACTCATAAAATCATTGTGATAGGGGTGTGACTTTTACTGTACTGAAATGTTTATAATCATTTTTCCAATCTGGCGTGTATAAAATGACACATTAAAGTAAACCGAATGCAGGAGATATGCAGCAGTAGGTGAGTGTCACTCAGGGCAGCCAGTGTCATAAGATTTTACTGGACAGGATCAGAGCACTCAGGGCTCCTCTGCTATGCACCTCCTCATTCAATCAATATCCATCAGTGTTTGTGTGTGTTTGGGAGCTTCCAGTAGCTGTTGATGTGTAGAGTAAGAGGTGGGGAGAGGGGAGGGCGGGGGGCTGAAAGAAAGCCAGAGGTTATAATACGACTGTCTCTTATATATCTGTCCACAGACATTTATTGCTAGTGAGTGTGAAGTATGTGAGGTAAAATCAGATTTGTTTTGCCCCTGGCAGGTAATGGTCCAGTCAACATACACACACACAGCACTGGTTTAGATGCCAGTTCAGGTGTAATGTCCCTCTGCTGCAGGAAAGTAGAACCACAGAACACCGTGTCCAGTTCACACACACTTTCAGATAGCATGAAAACAATTTTCAAAGAAGAAAGTCTTAAACCTATTGTCTCTTACATACATTATGTATGTATGGTTAATGTGCAAATATGACAAAGCTGGATGAGGAGTGATTTAGTATTTATTGTTTTAACAGGAAATCAGCTTGTGAGCGGCGATGCAAATCGATGTCAGAAGAGCCACGTACCTACAATTCAAGGCAACTGCTGCTACAGTGAGGTGTTAATCTGCAAGCTCGGGGAAAGCCGTCTGACATGTTTGTTGGCTCCCACAAATCATCCTATGATTTATTTTGTCGGGAAACAGTTATTTTTCTTCCAGATGGATGTTATCTACAACAATCTGTAGAACCTTCTGGTGTATCTCGATTTTCCCTTCAGTGTGCCGGTCGATTTTAGAACTACTGCGCGTGCGTGTGTGTGTGCGTGCGTGTGTGTGTGTGTGTGTGTGTGTGTGTGTGTGTGTGTGAGGGGCCATAATTTGTGGTTGAAAGCTGAGATCTCTGCTGACATGGACAGGGGTGGGCGCTGAGGAAGAGAGAAGTCAAGCAGGAGAGAAAAGAGCGATGGAGGGAGAGTGGGATAAAGGTGAACGACGCTCAGGTCACATCCGTCTCACACCAAAAGGGGGACGCAGATTTCTCTGGGCAGGCAGGGAGCGAGCAAGCTCAGGACAAGGACAAGGATTCAACCTGGGGATTATAACTGACAGATCCCAAACAGTTTCACTGTAGACGGATAGGTGAAGGGTGATGCGGGTATTGTCCATTTAACCCTGCAGAGTTAACCTCCCTGTCTCTCCAAAATGCAATGTGTGCGGGAGTCCACCTGTCTACACGATTAACCTCCAGCCTACACTGGGTTATGATGCTCTGTCAGCACCAAGGGCCAATGCGCAGGCAGTGGGAGGATGAGTCAGAGACGCACAAAAAAGCGATAAAAAGACAGCGAGAAAGCGAAGACCCAGCTGTGATGGCCTGAGCTCGTGGCAGATGTTGAGGGACTTGAGGATGCGTTGTGCAGTGCAGCCCTTTAGGCTTAGTCTGTGTTTATCAGGGAGCACCGTCCTAGCTACGGAGGACGATCATCTGCTGCTCGGGGGACGCAAATGCATGTGTGTTTATCTCTGTGTAGACTTGTGCGTCTGGGTAAACAGGGAGTCATCGCTGCCCGTGAACTTGCAAAAGCAGAAATAACGGGATAACAATGGGAGGATGGTGAGTGCTGCCATGGTAGTGGCAGTAATGGATAGGAGAAAATGGGTAGCTTAAATGAGAAACAAGCGAGTCTTGGGAGAGGAGAGGAGAAAATGGATGGAGATTAGAGTAATGTTTAGTGGAGGCAGACAAAAAAACATTGAGCTGGGAGCAGGGGAAGAGGAAGGAGACGGGCTCTTGTCTGTAAAGGGAGAAACCCACAGTGCATTAGCCATTCTTCATGAATACACACACACACACACACACACACACGTGCAACCACGAGAAAAATACGTGAATGAACTGCAATGTGTGTGTTACTCCGAGGCGTTTTGGCTCGCAGAGCAGAATGTTTAAGCTCTCAGATCAAGCGTCTGTGGGCTTCTCCCTCGTAGATGTCCAATAATGATGAGGTGTTTCTCTCTACGTGTGTGTGCTCGGTTTTAAGCGCATTACGGATAGCAGCAGTACAAATGAGATCTTACATCGACACTCCATGGGGGGTCTGAGCCGAGAGAAGTAACGCCTGCAGCTCTCCACTCAGCACACACACACACACACACACACACACACACACACACACACACACACACACACACACACACACACACACACACACACACACAGATAACATTTAAAGAGCTGCCTTTCATCTTTAAAAGGACAATATCAAACCAATTTCTAATTTGCAAATATTTAGAATGACTGTTGATGGCTTTTGTTTTGATTGATTTCTTCATGCAATGGACTCGCCCAAGATAGATTACCCATCATTCCCATCATTCTGTATAACTAGATGCGTAGTTCTTTAATACCTGATGTGTGGTTTCTCCACAGGCCCGCAGAGCGCTCCGGAGAGGATGTGGACATTATTTTGACCAGACTGAGAGAGGTCAAAGCCTTCCATAGGTTCCCACCTCCGCTTTTACTGCAGATCTGTGCCTGTGCCTTCTATGAATGCCTGGAGAAAGGCATCACATGTACGTAGATGAGGACCTAACACTTGTTCTATTTTTAGCTCTTACTTTATCGGCAATGATACGTTGTGGTTTCTTTGTTTCCTTCTTTTGACAAATGTACTTGTACAATTGTAAGTCGCTTTGGACAAAAGCGTCTGCTAAATGACCTAAATGTAAATGTAGATGTGCACCCCCCCACACACAAATGCACAAAAGGTTGGATTATGAAATCAAATTATACGTTTTCGGTTTAAAGTACGACAATAAATATGTCTGGCGCTTTCAGGCCCGAAATAGCTCTTCATAGTGAAGCATGGTTCATATTCAGTATTCAGTATTTGTTATGAGAAAGTCGTGATGCAGAAGGCCGTTTGAAGCATTGGAATACTGCTATTGTAATTCATTGAGTTACGCAAGCCTTTTTCAAACACATTTGTAGGATATGGATGATCAATGGCATCTTTGATACATTGTTTTTATCATTTATTTGCAAAAATAAAACGTTACAACTACTTTTTGTTGTAAAATCAAACCAGCAAGGCTGAGTGAACTGCACTCTATAGTGTTTAATACATTTTACTGCCCGCAGTGTTTCGACAGGGAGATATAGGCACCAGCTGGTATGCTGTCCTGTCTGGCTCTCTGGATGTCAAAGTGTCAGAAACTGCCAACCACCAGGTAAGATTGGATTCTAGAGTTTAAGTCTGATGGGAGCTTTTACATTACTTGCTCGCTGTAAAAATATTCTGTTTTTTGCCTTTATTAGAAAAAGACAATATTCCTTATAAGCTGTTTACATGCCAATGAAAATGTAATCTATATTCTAAGATTCTGGACTGCCTCAATTGCCTTCCTATTTATCCTAATGAAAAATAATATTCCATTATTATTAATTATATTATTATATCAATCGTGCATACTCTGATTTACCGTCCACACATAGCCTCCCTCTTTTATTCCTTCAACCATCTTCTTGAAAAGGTTGGCAACTACAACACTAGTTCCTCATGATTTCAACCAGCCTATTCTGGTTTTCGGAACTGGACCGGTCCTTTTATAATAAAAATGCTGCTCTGCACTCTGTCCAATATCCGCTGGCCGCCATTCTGCAATCGCCGCTGCCGGTCGGTACGCAATCACTGCTAAGTTAGTCTGTAATCACCGCCGCCAGTTGGTCTACAATTGCTGTTCCCGGTCAGTTCGCGTTCGCTGCTTACGGTCGGTCTGCATCAGTGGGAGTGGCCTGCGGAGGAGTGCATTGTGGGTGTTGTTGTCTTCCATCCACATGCGCCAGAAAGTCACCTTTTCTCAGTCAAGAAGGCACCAAATTCTAAATTTATAGAATATTTATAAAAAATGTTACATTTCGACTAGATATATGACCCACTTTCAATACAGATTCATGTTTCTACCAGGGAAGTATGCCTCTAAAAGGAGGCATGTTTCTTTTTGTCATTTTGAGAGAAGCAGTAAAATATTTTGCGCATCGTTCCAGTACGTGAGCTCACGTCTCTCTGCTTGAATATGCCAGAGCAAAGCTGCCACATCTAAAAAAATAAAACATGTCCACTGAGAATTCTGCTGCATGCTTCACCCTTTATGCCAAAGTGTGGAAACAGGGTTATACTGTAGAGTACATACAGAGGAGTAGAGGGCCGTCTGGGGAAAAGGGAGCGGGAGGAAGGATTTGTTCCCAGTCAAAGACAGAGATAAGAAGCCCTTCCATTGTGAAATGTCATTTTCGTGTGTGTTGCCCTAAAGTGCGACTGGTGGCCTAGTTTCTGTGGCTATATTTGTAATGTCAGTTTGCTGAAAAGGTTTCTATAGAATATTTGTCTGAATCAGTGGACTGTAGGAATGTGTGTTTCTGTGTGTGTGTGTGTGTGTGTGTGTGTGTGTGTGTGTGTGTTTGCTTGCCTCTAGCCTGTCCAATTATATTCAGCACCCAGAGATGTTTCCCTTACAGGAGACTCCGTTTACCAGTCCCATACATTCACATTTGAATCTGTTAGCATTATTTATCATATATTAATGTGTCTGCGCTCGCATCTGTCCATTTTCTTTGAGGAAACCTTTTGATAGATGTTTTTACTGCTGTTGTGTAGTGTTTGACAGAAAATTACACTTTTCAATTGACTAATAGTTCATGACTATAAAATATTTTCAGAAATTATGAATAATTTCCATCATTTCTTTAAAGAAAAAATCCAAACACAACTGTTTAATCAAAGGTGTAATGCAGTTTAATTGCTTATGATTATCACATTATGATGATCACAGAAATCCACTATTTAGCCACCCTATATAAAAGACCATTACTCCTGTGTTGACGGACTCATTTTCTAGCTCTTTTAATGTTTCAATAAATTGAAAACATTATGGACCTGTTCATTCTTTTCTAAGCAATGGAAACATGTTTCGTTTGGGTGCAGGATGCAGTCGCCATCTGTACTCTGGGGATTGGGACGGCGTTCGGGGAGTCTATCCTGGACAACACACCACGCCACGCTACAATTGTCAGCAGAGAGACCAGCGAGCTGCTGCGTATCGAACAGAGGGAATTCAAGAGCCTCTGGGAGGTGAGAGACTCACCATGAACTTGATAGTGTACCTTAAGCTTCCCATCTTGAAACAAAACTTGTCACTATTGAGACTGCAATTTCCAGACAACCTTCTGCTGCAATTATGTCTTTAACCACAAGAGGGCTCTCCATCATAATAGCCTTTTCTCTCCCACCTATTAGATACACACCTCAGGTGACATGCAACAATAAGCTGATAAAGGAGAGAGGAGTGTGTGCGTACAATACATACTTGCTTGTGTGTTGTACTAGATGTTGTTTTCAGAGCTTGCTAGTTGAAATTGGTGATGCATTGAGAGCATGTGTTACATGTTAAGTGCAGGCAGAGAAGTAATAAGTGCCTGACATATTACTCCCTGCACCTCCGTGTATGAAACAGGTGGGCTAGGGTTTCCTCCTGGGCTCAGGTACATATGGTTCCATATCAACACATTTTGATTGGGTTACAAAGGTAGAGAGGAGTTTAGATACTTGCTGACTAACTAATTAAGCTTGTGAAATTGTGGGAAAATACTGTTTAACACTGCCTTTTTCACAGCAGGAATTAGACAGGTCATTACTTCCACCTGCGCATTTCCTTCTATGACAAAGATGAAATGGTCTGTGGAGATAAAGAATAAGTCACAGTGATCTGTATTCATTAATATATGTCTCCGAGAGATTGTGCAGACAACTGTGCTGAATAGCTAACTGCCTGAGGGGGAACAAAAGGATGGGCGACGCCATACGTCAGGACGAAGCAGTGAGCAGTAACTGCAGACACTCGGAGTTGCACACTCTCATGCACACATGGCCGGACCAGTGTAAACAAAGCACAGAGAAGCTCCGATTACAACACACAGAGGGAGAGTGACTTAATTCTCTGCTCCTGTAGGCGTTACTCCACTATATCTTCATAGCAAGTAGCTGCTTTATTAATGAATTTGGAATGTTGCACCTTTTATGAAGTGATTGTGTCAAAAGATGTGGAAGACATAACAGCATATGTCAATGATTTCTCTAAAAACAAATGCTGTTTGGTTGGCATGACTTATATATTCACCTTTGTGATTTATGAAAAAGAGAATGCCTTTTTCAGTGTTGCTCTTTCATGGTGAATTGAAATCACATTTACTGAAACATGACATCGGGAGGATGGAAAAGCGAGATAAGATGATAATTGGTTATCAGTGCGTGTGGGCCGTCTTATTATTGGGCTGGTGGTGTGCTTGTTTGTCAACAAAGTGCACTCAGTCTCCCTATCTGCTGTCTATTTTAGGACGGAGCAGAAAACGGAGCCCCAAGGTTGTCCTCGTTTGAAAGGATCTCTGTTGTAATGTGTGTGTGCGTGTGAATGGAGTAGTTTGTGCATGTGTGTGTGTGTGTGTGTGTGTGTGTGTGTGTGTGTGTGTGTGTGTGTGTGTGTGTGTATGTGTGTGTGACGAGGACTAGAAAACCAAGAGATGAATGCAGTCATGTGTTTAGATGAAAGGATCAAAGGGAATTAAAGATCCATGATTCTAAGACCAAGTGGAAGTGCGCTGAATAAATATAAACCTCTGTGTTAAATGTGGGGGACTGGTTGGCCTATACTGTGAAAAGTCTTGAACTGTTTATTTCTTCCACCTGCTCTACATTTCTATTGCCCACTTCCTCTCTCCTCCTCTATTGGCCATGTTGCATCTTTTGCCAGCCTCCCTTCCTGTCCTCCCTCTCCATCCTCACCCTCGGTCCTTTTCTCTCTCCGTCGCGCCTTCCCTCTTTCTCCTCCTCAACCAGAGTAGCTCAGTCACACAGAGATCACCGTGGTAACCTGTAAGAGAAAAGTGGTTTGGTCCTTGGCTCGATTGCAGCGACGGAGAGAGAGCGAGAGTGAGCGAGAGACACTGGGGCGACTGTGTGTGTGAGAGAAAGGGAGCGAGGGAGCAGCTTGTTTTGAGCAGAATGCTATCCGGTGGCTTGTGTGTGTGAGTTGTAAAGGAGCAGAGGGGCAGCTCTCTGGGGTTTCAATCCCTCCAGCATCAGGCGTCTTGAGTGTGTGAACTCAGGTGAGTCCATCTCCTCAACTGTACCACTGTGTAGAAGAGTGTGAGTTGTTTTTTTATTGTCTTTCACAAAATGAAGTTGTTTAGCTTTGTTTCTCCTGGGTGTGTGTGTGTGTGTGTGTTAGTGTCTCGGCTATTAACATGCAGGTACAGTTTGTGGTTCTTAACAGATGTAAGAGCAGCATCTGCACACTTTTAGCTGCTCCGGATGCTCTTGTTAACCCTGTTGTGTGTGTGTGTGTGTGTGTTATATAATGTTAGTTGTTCTGCATGTAAATGATCTTTGAACAAAGGGCTTTGTTTTGAGGGTTTGTGTGTGTGTTTGTTTGAAAGTAACCCTGTGTGTTGGAGAAAGGCAGAAAGAAACATAATAGGGTTTTGGCGTTTCATAGATGATGATGTCTCATAAATGATGCATCATAATGGCAGAGGTGTAAATGTTTTCAAGATTAACATCAATTGTGATCCGTGTGTTTTGTCTTCTAGAAGTACCGACAGAGCTTGGCTGGACTGTTAGCCCCTCCTTATGGAGCCATGGAGAGTGGATCCAACAATGACAGTGAGAATGAAAGAAATCACTGTAAATGTGATTAATGCGGTTAACGACTGGACCTTAGTGCGTTTGGTTGTGCATTTATATATTCCTGCTTGCTTTTCAAGTTATACTTCTTTAAGCATTTTTGTATGAATAGTTTGATGTTTTGGGAATGAAACATATCCTGTAAGAATCTTCAATTCAACCAGCTTGTTTTCCTCCTCAGGACTCACAGACAAAGACAACATGAACTCAGACTCTGCAAACAAAGCTCACAACAAGGTAACTACTCCCACTGCTGGCAACCGAAGAGTCCATCTCGGATTGGTAAAAAAAGGAAGTAAAAAAAAAAAAAAAACAGAAGAAAACAGCTCAGCATGGCAACTTGAGCCTTTAAATAAACCATGCCTGCACATTCTGGCGAGCTGTGGCCTTCGTCCCGGCACACAAAGCGTGAATGAACCAAACACACAACCCATATGCGGGCCGGCCAGTTTATACACTACTGCTGTCTGACATATGTGCGAATGGTGAGGGTTGAACAAACATGTATATTTTAGTCTTGTATGTTGAAGATGAGGGATTTTTTTAATGTTTGAAAAAAAAAAAATCTGCTTGTAAAGATAGTAAACCGATGTCATAAAATCATTCAATGCTGCGTCCTTGCATGTTTGTGAATGAATCTGAATGCCAGAATGGATTTTCTAGGTGAGTGTGATGAATCACTGCTGTGGTTCTCTGTAGTTATGCTAATGCAAACTAATGTAAGCGCACAGAAGAAAGATCCCATCTGCCCAATTAGCAAGCATCCCTTTGTTGTTTTCAACAGCAGCTGTGTATGAGTTCACATCTGCTCTTCGCCTTGTTTTCTAAGGTGCAGGTGCGATCTGTAGAGGATGTGCTCCTGTGGATGCACTCTGGTTTTTGTTACAGTTTAAATGGTACGAGTGCTGTGTAGTTGCTGCTTTACAAGCATGCATCTCAGTTTGCAATACACACACGCCTTGCCGACCGTGTTAATGATCAATACGATCCATATTAATGTGCGTTACAGCCTGGAGTCAGCACAAGCATTACGAGTATTGACGCTTGGATTGCTTATAGATCCCTTCAGAGAAGCTGCAGAGAGCGGGGAAGGTTCTCCGCAACGCCATCCTGTCCAGAGCCCCGCACATGATCCGAGACAGGAAGTACCACCTCAAGACGTACAGGTAAGAGCATGCAATGCATGCAATACAATTCCAACTATCTGTTAACAAAGAATGATTAAAGCAACAGCTCTAACAAATGTGTTCATTGCTGTGTGTGTGTGTGGCAGACAATGCTGTGTGGGCACAGAGCTGGTGGATTGGTTGGTGCTGCAGAGTGCCTGTGTTCTCACACGGTCCCATGCTGTTGGGATGTGGCAGGCGCTGCTAGAAGAAGGGGTGCTTAACCATGGTAACTCCAACTTTGGCTTTTGCTAAGTTTCATGACACTGCACATTTGCTATAACACAGTACATAGTCAGTTCTCAAACCTCCATTGCAAAGCAGACAAATCCGTGTCTCCGTTTGACTGTGAGTCGGAGTGGTGGTTTTACTCATTCTGAACCTCAGTCTCAGTGAAAGTGCCAGTTTGAATACCGGCGTGGAAATTATTTGGGAATTTTGAAGCAGGAGCATGAAATATAGGTCTGAATCTCAAATACATACACTTCAAAGAAGATGTCTGAAATGATGTCCAGAGATATGAAAACAACTGAAAATCACGAGGCATGCACAGTGTGTGTGTTTATACAGCCAAAATGATATTGTTTTTTGTTTGTCTGCCCATCAGTGGACCAGGAGCTGGGTTTCCAGGACAAGTACCTTTTCTACCGTTTTCTTGACGACGAGGAGGAGGACACGCCATTGCCTAGTGAGGAGGAGAAGCGGGAGAGTGAGGAGGAGCTGCCGGAGACCATCCTCTTCCTCGCTCAGATCGGCCCTGACGCACTATTGCGCATGATCCTCAGGAAATCGTCAGTAACAATTAATACTTACATTACTCCGGCAAGACATCGCTTATTGCATATATATTACTTAAACATTTTCCCTTCCTTTGCCACTAGTCCAATATTTATTTTCTGTTGATTTGGCACACTGAACCAAATGACCAAAACCAACATGTGTAAGATCCACGACATGCAGTGGCGTGCACAGACATTTTGGGGGGCAGGTGCTCAGTGAAAAATAAGGGCACTTTATGTGGCATGTAGAACTGACGGCTGCCTTATTATAGCAGTGTGAGATTTAAAAAATAAATAAACATTACAGGCACATGTTGAACGTTATATGCTTTTGTTTTATTTCCCACAGAGCTGCTCCTGGGCTGCCTGCTGTAGCTCCCTTTCTTTTCCCCTTCTTATCCTCTCCTTTCTAGGCATTATGCTGCAATTGGTAAATAAAAAGAGACCAACAATATGAATAAGACTGTTTGGTTATATTTCAACAAGGCACAGGGCTACTTTTTCTGCAGGCAATCGGGTATTGCCTGTTTGTCATTTAGCAAATACATTACTGCAAGTGTTAATTATGTAGGCCTAGCCTAATGTAAACCTACACAATAGCCTACTAAATATTCATCTTAAGTAAGTATACAGATAGATTCACATGCTGTAGGATACCAATGACAAACTCTACTGGTGGTCATCATCATGTCATATCTATTACTGATTTTGGGTAGCGTCTAGCTTGTGAGCAGCCGATAATTTATACCCAGCTGTGTGGCGTTGAGACCGGCTACTTCACAACAGAGACAAATAAATGCAAGTTGCAGCTTGGGAACTGAGGCGCGTTCACACTGCTTTTATTTTGAAAATTGACCGGATTGTCTCGTGTTTCTTTGTGTGAAAAAAACAAACTTTCAAAAGGGCACTTGCTTGGTCCAGAGGGCAAGGGCAGGTGCTTTAGCACCACCTAGTGTCTACCTGTGCACGCCACTGACGACATGGATGTGCATGAAATCTTCACGGTGAGCTCATTTTGACAAAGCTCTGTGTCCGCAGGCCTGGTCAGAGGACGGGGGATGACCTGGAGATCATCTACGATGAGCTGCTTCACATCAAAGCCTTAGCTCACCTCTCCAACACTGTGAGTCAGCCTGGCCGCTCTTCTTTTAAAGGGACAGGACCGATTTCCAAGAAGGTCGTTTATCTATCACAATCACTTGCTACAGTCTGAATACCAGAAGGAGAAGATGTAGTCATTAGCATTTCTCTTACCAGTGTAAGAGATGAGTGATTTGAAGAACAATTTTTTATTACTCTTTCCCTCTATTATCCCTTTGAACAAAGTGCTTATGAATAAAAATGTCAGCATACTAAAAGAGTCATAAAGCAAAACGTGATGGTCTGTAAGGACTCCCGGGTTGCTGTAAATAATTCTTAAAAACCCTGATCCGTGAATTTTACTGTTTACTGCCGTGCAGCTTAATCCAACATGAGTCAAACTCTTCTCTTCTTGTTTGTAGGTGAAGAGGGAATTGGCAAGCGTTGTGATCTTCGAGTCGCATGCAAAGGCTGGAACCGTCTGTGAGTCTTCACTTTGTCTACTTTATCCTAGATTGCATTTTTTTTTGTTTGTACAGGCAAGTTTGATGTGATGCTCCCCTCAGACAAAACTGTGACTACTGAGTCCGTTACTGTAGCTTTTAATCCTTTTTGGTATCTTGTCAACATTAAAAAGTGTGTCAAATGATTTATTAGCAGTCCTTGTTTGCAAAAAATCACACTGAATCCAGGAATATGTGTCTGTGTGTTCAGATTAGAGTTGATTTTGAAGACGTTTGGTGTACAGAATCATGTATGTGGGGAGTATATATGTTTGCCCTCTTTATCTTCCAGTGTTCAACCAAGGAGAGGAAGGCACATCGTGGTACATCATCCAGAAGGGCTCTGTCAATGTGGTTATCTATGGCAAGGTGCATGAACGCTCCGATGTATTCATCCACCTACGTGCTCATGTTTCTCTGACACACATGCTCTAATTTTTCTACTTCATTTGAAGATATTTCATTCGTATGTAATGGATTTAAATGTGTAGCTGATTGTGTGTCTGCATGGAGAAGACCAACAGAATCTTCCCTGCGGGGCTGGGAAACACCAACAGTGGAGTTTGGCAAACTCCACACAGCTCACCATGACTCATCGCTCTGATTGAAGGGGCTTAAGGGGTTGTACGCTTCCACAATTTCACGCCGCGCACCGCTTTGCAACCGCTGCACAGGCGGATGTACTGCGCATTAATGTGCATTCGAACACATTGATCACACATGCATGCATACGTATACACGCACACACACACACACACACACACTCAGTACAGATGAGTCATCTCACTCCTTTCCGACTTCTGTTCAGGGCTTATAATGAGCAGTAAATTGTGTTTGTGTCCAAGCTTGTTTATATGTTTGTTTATCTGTGCATTCATGTGTGTGTGTGTGTGTGTGTGTGTGGCGACTGTGGCTCAGTTGGTAGAGCGGGTCAGCGGTTCGATCCCCGCCCTTGTCACTGTGTCATGGTCGTTGTGTCCTTGGGCAAGGCACTTCACCCAGCTTGCCTCGTGTGAATGTGTATGACTGCTGTATGTTTGAGGTGGGGGTCGGAGGGGCCGTAGGCGCTGAATGGCAGCCACGCTTCCGTCAGTCTGCCCCAGGGCAGCTGTGGCTACTATCGTAGTTTACCACCACCGGTATGACTGTGTGTGAATGAACGGAACCCTGTCAGAGCACTTTGAGTGTCTTGAAAAAGCGCCGTATAAATCCAATCCATTATTATTATGTGTGTGTTTGTGTGTGTGTGTGCATGCCTTAGGGTGTGGTGTGCACTCTCCACGAGGGGGACGACTTCGGGAAGTTGGCCCTGGTTACAGATTCCCCTCGTGCCGCCTCCATTGTCCTGAGAGAGGACAACTGTCACTTTCTCCGTGTGGACAAGGAAGATTTCAACAGGATACTCAGGGTAAGCAAATCAGCTGGACATTTTATCTCCTACGAGTGAAGTCACAAAACACCGGATTCCTACCTCCGAACTTACAAATACTGTTATCAGTGATTTTTATTCATCAATTCGCTGCTATGCCAACAGTCTTTCACCTAAGATAACAGTTAGATGCATTCTGCCAAACACTGGAGCATCATACTGCACTATAGGCAGGTGATGCTGCCTGGCTGGGATGTTTGTCTCCCTCCTCTGGTGGAGGAGCTGCATTGCATTTTCCCATTTGACTCGGAGCGATCATATTGACATTAGACATGCATCCTGTTGTGTTTTCAGGACGTGGAAGCCAACACGGTGCGTTTGAAAGAGCATGAGCAAGCGGTGCTGGTGTTGGAAAAGAGTCCTCGCACCTCCACCCTGGGAAGCATCAAGTATGTGTGTTATCGTGAGGGACATTTTCTACATACTTACAAGTGCACAGTGGAATGAATGTCTCCTTTTGCAGGTACACTGTGATATCGGGAACACCAGAGAAGATTCTTGAGCACTTCCTGGAGACCATGAGGATGGACATACATCACAGTGAGCCAGGTAGCCAAATAGAAAATGAAGTGCCTGTTAGGGCTTACTGAATTTTGAATAGGTGGATACCATAGATAGTCCAGACAGGCTCAAGCATTAAGCATGAGTGGATTAATGATGATGTTTACTACCGTTTGAACCTCTTTCCATCTGTTTTCCTCCACAGACCCAGCAGTGGATGATTTCGTCCTCATGCACGGTGTTTTCATGCCCAACAGCCAGCTGTGCCCTCTAATCATGGCCCAATATCCTTTCTACATGTCTTTATGTACGACATGTCCTCCTTTATTCACAGCCTCTGTGATACCAACTTATCTGGTAGAACTGTGGACAACCCTGGCTCAGAAATGGACCACCATGTCCATTGTTCACCACAGACACCAGTATAACACTGCTACTGACAACATCTTGGCTTGTGCAACTTTACCACTTCTGTTTATGGAAGCTGAAGCAGCAGTTGACCATCCAGCACGAATGAACTGCTCACTGAGTGAGCACATCCCTTCACACCAAAGTGACACTTTGTGATAACAGTGGTGGAGGTCTTTTCTTATAGTCATTGGGGTTTTGCAAAGGATTCAGCTTCTCCTATCTTAGGAGAGGAGGCGGTAACGAGGATAAACTGACCTTGAGGGGGTCGAAATATCAGTTCTATTTTCAGGAAAGCAGATCTTATCATAAACTGCATCATCAAATGGATTTATATTCGTCTACATAACCATGCTGTGGTTGTGCAGGTTTTGAGCATCAGATCGGTATTCAACAAATGGGATATCGCTGTTTCTCCGTGTGCTCTGTCTTTGTATTTATCTTTAATCGTGTGTGCACCTACCACGCGACGTCGCCACCCGGCTCCGAACAGGAGAGGTTGGAGTATGCGCTCAACAGCAAGAGGAGGGCTCTGATTCTGGCCCTGCGCTGGGCTAACACGCACACGTACCTGCTTCAGGAGGAGCCTGCTACCATCGCTTTCCTCGAGGTGAACCAACGCGACCGTTCTGTAAATGACATATCATATGCATGCGTATACTGAGTGGTGGTTCTTCCTCTCTGTCCACACAGGAGTTGTACGGGAGTTTATCAAACGATTCTCGGATTTTGAGAGCTTTGAAAGACCTGGTTCCTGACCTGGAGAAAGTTGTCAAATTACAGTACGTTTCTGAAGCGCTGCACTTGGAACTTTGACTGTGAGACTGTGTTTTATGTACCAGCTTCAATTAACTGTCTTTCTATGTGTGTTTCTGCACTTTGTAGTTCAGAAGAAGCCAAATCTCTAAAAAAGGTTAGTCCAGACTATTGTTTTCAATTATTAAGTGGTACATTCCACATGTTGTCATGGCGATGTGGATGCTGACTACACACTGTCTCGTGTAATCCAACAGAAAACTCTCATACGACAGTTCAGCAATGGAGAGGAAAGGCTGCAGAAGAAGCAACCCATTAGAAATCATGATGACAGTAAGTTGGTGTGAATAAGCATGTACTCTGCTCGTTGCTGTTTTTTAATGTGGATATTTATGTCCTCTGCATATTAATTACATATTTTGCTTATATTTTGTATTGCGTGGGCTAGTGGGTTACATACTTTAAGTCTTCTTTTGTTTGTTGTGGACAAATGCATCTTCATGTTTTTCATTTTTATTTATTGCAAACCTGAAGCCGTCAGATATTTCAGTGTGTTTTTTTGTATTTGTGTGTAGTCCTATTGAAGGTGTACTGCAGTGACCACACGTACACCACTGTCCGGGTTTCCGTGTCAGGGACGGGAAGAGAAGCGATCAGCGCTGTGGCCGACAAACTCGGCACCACCGATGAGCTCGTGTTGGTCCACCTCAGCTCTGCTTGTGGTGAGAACACAGATCCATTTAGATACAAAAGGGCTGTTCACAACCTGTTACCTGCAGACACATTAGAAGTCATTTTTTGCTAAATGAAAATGGGAAACGTAGTGTTGGGACATATCCGGTGGTGATGAAAGCTCTTCAAATTTCCGTTCCAGAAAAACAAATCCTGAAGCCTAACGACATTTCGGTGTTTTCTGCTCTGAGCATCAACGGGCGATTGTTTGCCTGTCCTCGAGACCAGCTCAGCGGTCTGGTAAGACATAAAGTGTTTAATGAAATGGTTTTACAAATGTCTTGATTGTCGTACACTGAATCATTAATATGTGATGATCCCTTTGTGTCCTCATGAATGTGCACCAATATGTATATCTGTGTCCGTGTGTCCCAGAGTCCTCTTCCAGACCAGGAGGGTCCCTCTGCAGGCTCCATGTCAACGTTTGAGCTGATGAGCTCCAAGGACCTGGCTTACCAAATGACCATGTATGACTGGGAGCTGTTCAGCTGTGTGCATGAGGTATCATCACATATGCATATACACACAAAAACAACTCTAGGCCAGTAGTAAAAGATAAGCATACACACATACGCCTTATTTTACCCTGTGAAATAAAGAACCACATCCAACCAGTGTAACCTTTCATACAGGTCTTTTTCTACACACATGGGAAAAAAACTTAAAAGATTACTCCACATTGCTCCCCCTTAATCCTTAATGTGCACCCCCCCCCCTAGCATGAGCTGCTCTACCACACGTTCGGCCGGCAGAGCTTCAGAAGGACCACGGCTAACCTGGACCTGTTTCTGCGGAGGTTCAACCAGGTGCAGCTGTGGGTGGTCACTGAAGTGTGCCTCTGCACGCAGCTCAGCAAGAGAGTCCAGCTCCTCAAGAAGTTCATCAAGATAGCAGCACAGTGAGTGGGATTCGCACACACACACACACATACAAATGCTATTCTGCACACACATACACTTGCCAGTTTCAATTTACATCTCGTTTATTTGCATTTGTCCGTAGCTGTCGGGAGTTTAAGAATCTGAATTCATTCTTTGCCATCATTATGGGGATGAGCAACCCTGCTGTCAGCCGACTGAGCCAGACGTGGGAGGTAAACCATGTGTTATCTATGTGTGGATGTCAGTGCACCACAGCTAAAAGTCCCCCATTCATGTCTCTGAGATTTTTTTTTCCCCACAGAAACTCCCCACGAAGTTTAAGAAGTTCTATGCTGAGTTTGAGAGTATGATGGTGAGTTTCATGACATTCTGTTCTCTACAGTTGTATTGGCTTGTCAACAGCAATATATATATCAGATTTAAAAGCTATATATATATATATATATATAAATTGACTATTTTTGGTGATAGGACCCATCAAGAAACCACCGGTCCTACCGCCTCACTGTCACCAAACTGGAACCGCCAATCATCCCCTTCATGCCCCTCCTTCTCAAAGGTACGAGAACATTAGCCCTCCAGTCACATGGGAATGAACTCTGGGAGGAACGTGGCTGCAGCTTAAATGTTTCGCTCACTTCTTTACAGATATGACATTTACACACGAGGGCAACAAGACCTTCATCGACAATATGGTCAATTTTGAGAAAATGGTGAGAACATGTTTCATGCATCAAGCTGTCTTTCACTGCCGTTTTGATGTCATATCTAAAGACTCTCTCATCTTCTCTCTCCTCAGCGTATTATAGCGAACACAATTCGGCAAGTGAGGCACTGTCGAAGCCAAGCATTCAGTAAGTCTTCTTATTACTCTACTTTTAGCGCGTTTCCACACTGGCTTCACACACATCTTTCCATCTTCTGTTTCCTCTCTCGCTCCATCAGACCCCGATATATGCCAACCCAACAAAAACCAAGCGGAGGTACGGGGCTATGTCAGGAAGCTGTGCGTGGTTGACAACCAGAGGGCGCTGACGCAGCTGTCTTACAGGATGGAGCCTCGGCGGACATGAGACATCTCCCACCACCATCGCCTTCTCTGTGACGTTAGCATAAAGAAAACACACACACACACATTACCTGGATAACATAACTCAACACTACTGGCCATTCAGTAGCAAATCACAACAATCAATGACTTGAGCACCACCATGGACTACTGTGGATGAAGGACTTATTACTGTGCCATTACAAGCCTCTTCTTCCTGGACAGGAAACCGTTCAGCTACTCTCTTGTCGCCGTGTCTCAGCCCCCCCGCCACCCGGACTTAGGGTTTTAACTGTACTAGCTGTTACTGTTTGGGACCTGTTAGATAGAACTGTAATGTATAGAACTTGAATCGATATCCTGCATGACTAAACTTCATAGGCTTTGTGTTCTATACAGTGGATTTCTATCGGAGCGTCCTGTAAGGTTCTCCCACCCCAAATGAGCCCTCGTTTACAATATATTACTGTATCTGCCTGTAAAGCAAACCTCACTCTCCTACTCATAGACAGAAAACACATAACAAACCTATGGCTCTTCATTTTTCCTGTTAAATATAAATATCAAATCTGAAAGTATTTTACTTATTTACTTCATGATCTACATGATTATATCAAAGGCTCTGGAAATCTTTAGGATTTGATGTCCTTTTAGGTAAATATCAGTGTCCCCTAACTAGTCAGACACTTCAACTGCTAACAGAGTATTAGTCGGAATAAAGCCCTAATCGTATTGCGAACAGTGTTTGTCACTACAGTGTTGCGTTTAGCTTTTGCATCGGAGTACAACTCCATGTTGGCAGGTTTGGTAGCACAACTCCGACATTAAGTTAGGATATTAATTATTCTAGACGATGAAGTCACTTGGTAGGATCGTTCTGAGGTCAGGTTTATATCTAAATTCCTTTGATTCAGAAGCAGTGATCCTACATGCAGAGTCTTAAAGGCAAATTCTACTTTGAGGGGAAATCTTGTCATCTCTGTCCGTGCAATTTTATTTTTTATATATGTTGGCGTAGATTGTGAGCGTGTTCTTTACAATTGTCATTCATTTTCCTTTTGATCTCAGGAGCTTCTGATGTGGTGGTGTGTGTCGAGAACTGCTGTGAGGCTGGCTTTCCCCCAGAGCAGCCTGTAACTGTACTTGTGTGTGTGGTCTGCCTTGTAAATAAAAATAGCTAATTTAACAGTGCTTATGCTTCGAGGACATTATTAAAAAAAAATGTTCTTGCTGGCTGAGAGACTGAGGACTGTGATGCATATCAACATGTAGGGCTTCACTCATACATACACACAGTTAGATTAGTTTAAAGTCACTTTACTAGCTCCATTGAGTCCTACTCAGCCTGTGAAAAGAGCTGTCACATGTCTTCTGTGGCTCTGGAGGTAGCTGTGTCAACTCTGAGAAAATTAGTCATGTGACACCACAGGTTTTCTTTACAAACAGCAGGCGTGACGTATGAAAGATGTTGGGCTTTCACCTGGCAGGGAGCGTCTAATAAAAGAGATCAAGCTGCATTATGTGACTGTCGGGTCTTCCAGCATTGCTGGAGTTGGACTTATAGGGACTAAAAGTGTATAATGTGACTTTTTATTTCCCTGTAAGTGAATAGTAGAACTGGCTTGCGATGCGAAGATTAGAAATAGGCCAACCGTTATCTGCTGTAGATCTGCGTGAATTAAGCTGCAACACTGACTGTCGTGCTCCCCTGATGATCTCTGTCCATTTGAGGTCAAAACCGACACAGCTACTCCCAGAAGACGAACCCCAAATGCCAAACTGTCCACTTGCAGACAAAATATTTTTATTTGTGACTTGTCTGCTCTGCTCCCCAGAGGAAGAACCCCTCCACCCCCAATTTTGTACAATGTGGTGACATGACTCTGTCGCAGCAGTCGGAGTCATGTTTTATTCCTAAACAGTTATGTGTCCTCTTGCATTCGATTACTGTCACTGAGAAGAGTCCCAACTTCCCGGGGCTGATCTCACCTGTCCCCACACAGTGATGTCAGCATGGCCCTCTTGCTTGATGATGTCACTGGGTTGTTCCTGTCAGGCTGACTTACTCAATGTCCCGTCCCTGGCTTCTCTGGTGACTGTCACTGTGAGTGTGTGTGAGTGTGTGTGTGTGTGTTTAGATGCAGTGTGTGTGAAGGATGGATTTAGGTATCTGACACAGTCACCCTCATTGCGACTTGATTTACTATGTCTGACACGCTAAAGGCCAGAGCAGTATCTCCCTCTGTGTGTGTGTGTGTGTGTGTGTGTGTGTAGAGCTTTATATAGCCACAGTTATCCAGGAAGAAGGAATGTCCTGGATGCCAGTGACCATATTTGAACAGTGTGACTGCTGCAGGCAGAGTGAGACGGCAAACCATAACTTACACAAACTCAAACACTCACCTCCCCTTCATCCTCTCACGCTCTTGTGTGTCAGCGTTGCCTTGTAGTTACACCGGATCACCACTACCAGGCAATGTAATACCTCCTCTGGTCTAGCAGTAACTTCTCCTGACTCACGGGGATCAAACTCTCTCTCTCTCTCTCTCTCTCTCTCTCTCTCTCTCTCTCTCTCTCTCTCTCTCTCTCTCTCTCTCTCTCTCTCCAGCCCTTTCTGGTTTCTTCTCTGACAAGCCGCTCTGCCCGGGCTGACAACATCCACACTCCGGCCCCCCGTGGAGAAAACTACCCCACCTCGCTTTATTTCTTACCCTTCGCTCTTTCTCTCTCTCCACTCGGATCCTGGACTTGTACACTTTTTTGAGGCAGCGTTGGTGGTTGGACACTTTTTGAGCCGTATGTGTGCGTGCGTGTACATGTGTGCGTTTGTGTGAGCGTGTGAGTCAGTATGCCATGTCGTCCCCTGGCTCGTCGTTTGTGCAGATAAAGCATGAGGACCTGCTCTTCTATGAGAACTGTGGAGGAGGCAGCTTCGGGAGCGTCTACAGAGCTCTCTGGATATCCCAGGACAAGGAAGTGGCTGTGAAGAAACTCCTGAAGATTGACAAAGAGGTACACACACACACAGAGCAATCATACACTTCTGCAGCAGAGACACCCACAACATGATTTAAGATCCAGAGTATTTAGAAGTTATGGACTGGCACATTGGCTCACATTTATTTCCCAGATTCTCTTTGGACGCCCCTCTCTCCCTCCCCCTCCTCCCCCTGTTGTCTGCCGTTGAACATGTGTTTATCTTAAACATACCTCTCCTCCTCCCCCCCTCTCTTTGTGGATAGAGCAGTTTTTTTTATTTATGCCAGCACTCCCCTGTTCCTCCCATTGTATTTCAGGGCGAGGTGTGTGGTCATTTGTGGGGCGATACGCACAGCAGCTAAGGCCAGGCGGTCCACCATGACCATGACCCCAAACTAAATTTCCTTCCACTTCATTAATAATGGCTGGTGGAGGCTCACGGCCCAGTGTCAGGAAAACTGTTGGGAGTTAAGCTGACCTGTGGGTGAATCGGGCATGGTGTCATTGTCGTGGCAGCAGATTTAAACATGTAAAACGTATGCACATACGTAAAGGTACTAAGGTTGTGACTGCATGAAGCAGAGGGGATAGAATTTGATTCCCTCACACTCACTTTCTCACACCCACACTAACACAGGCCGGGTGGGCAGACATGCATAACATTGTGTGTGTACAGTTCCTGTGTAAATACAAATTGATGGATCATGGGAGAGCTGCAGCTTAGCAGACACTCTCGCATTAAAATCATATTTCAAGTCATCTTTGCACAAGCACTGCATTCACACAGTGTTGGAAGAATTACTTGGATGGCAATACCACACTGTGGTAATCTGTAGTAATACCCTTATTATGAGTGCATTCAAAATTGTACTTAAAAGACCTAAAATGCAGGTAAAGTGTAAAAGTAAAAGTACCCATGCACAATGGTCTTCTGTTATACAGTATTATCATATTAATTGATCAACTATAGATGTCAGATAAAAGTAATGTAGTTCAATTATTAAATAGCAAAAATGTGGATATACTCAGGTACAAGAAGCTCCAACTTATACATGAGAAGATGTACATCCACCACCACATTCACAAATGTAAAACTGCATGTACACAAGCTGACATCCGTGCTGACAACCTCACACGTGGGAGTGACATCAATAAGATGAATTGCTCTTTAGAAGAAACAATATTTGTTGAGAAAATATTTCACTGTGATTTCATGTAATTGGTGGTTATGTTGCTTCGCAACTGTTACATATTCCACAAATTCAGAGGGTCTGACCGAGACGTCGCTTCAGATTAATGGCCTGTTTGTCACTGTGGTGTGGAAGGTCTTTGTTTGGAGACTCAACCTGTGTTATGAAAGAGGTTCAGACTTCAGTTCGGGCGTCCCGGAGACACCGCCAGGAAGAGCTTGGATAACAAATTGAAAGCTTTAACTTTTAGTTTTAAACTCTTTAAAGGAACGATTTCCATTTTATTTTCGGAAAGATTACGTTTCCTTGCCAAGGACTATGCTAATGAAGTTGTTTTGTTTTCTTGTCTCCTTGTCCAGGCTGAGATTCTCAGTGTCCTGAGTCATAAGAACATCATTCAGTTTTATGGAGCGGTGCTGGAATCTCCCAACTATGGCATCGTCACAGGTCAGACATGTGTGTCAGCAAGTGCATATGTATTGTTTATGGGATCCATGTGTCCTTTCAGGACATCCAGAGAAGAGTTGTCTTTTGAAAAAGTGCTCTTAAAATGAACATGCTTATTATTATTATCTTTGGGGTTATGGCCTAATGGATCCAAATAGCCTTAGTTGTTAAGGTTGGGTCAAGGTTCGGGTTGAGGAAAGGAGCTTAAGGGCAGATTGTGCTCTCATATAATAATAATAATAATAATAATAATAATAATAATAAGAAGAAGAAGAAGAAGAAGAAGAAGAAGAAGAAGATTTACATTTTAAGATGTTGGACAAATACAAATACAGAATATAAATAATGAAATACTCAGACTATATAGATACAAAAATACAGAAATACAAATACAACATGTTGGGGTTTGACAGGAGTCAGGTGTTGTTGTACCCATACAACTAGACAAGTGTGTGGTGTAGCTTATTTAATATGTATTTAGTCCTCAACACATGCCCTGCTGGTGTTTATGTGTGTTTTGAAGTATGGTCGTATACTACGAACGTGGGTTCTTGCTGTGTTTCCTGGCAGGACATTTGTAACTGAGACAAGCATGTTTGGATGTGGTTGTAATCCTGGATGGGGTCATATAGTTAAGATAAACCGACACACCACTACACACTCCAGCAACAATACTCGCTGCAGCTGAGTCCATCGATGACTAAAAATAAAAGAGTACAGTAGGCAAAAAAAATAAATGGTTCAAGAGACAAAGTTCGGTGATGGTTAAATGCATTTTTCAAACATTCAGCTAATTCATTTTAGCTCATTTCAATTTAAGCTAACTAATAGTTCTACTCGTCCTCTTGTCTCTTTTCATTTGTCAGAGTTAATGGTAAATGGGAAAGGTTAAGAGCTCAGACATCATCTGGATTAGACGGTCGGGGTGTGAAGGTTGTGCACTTTTTCACAGATTTGAGTGACGTTCTCTGTGCTGTGCTTAACTGTGTGTGATGTTTCTCAGAAACCAGAAACTTTTGCAATTATAGCTTACAACCAATGTTTTACAATGTTTGTCACTTGCTGTAAACTGCATTATGAAAGTGGGTATTCATTGTTCAAATACACAGCTCTGCACACACATTGCATACATACTTTCCAAAATGTTCTCCTGTAATGTAATTACTTTGTGTGTGTGTGTGTGTGTATGTGTGTTTTGTTTCAGAATATGCCAGTGCAGGATCTCTGTATGAGTACCTTTCTAGTGAGCAGAGTGAGGAGATGGACATGGAGCAGATCATGACGTGGGCCATTCAGATAGCCAAAGGTACACTTGGAGGAATAATAATTATATATTTACTACTACTTCTGTTAATATTATAAATAGCACTGATATGTACTGATGTGATCTGTGTACTGCTGAACTCAAGTTATCATGTACCGGAGATAATAATAGTAAAGTATACATGATATTCAGTTGGTTTACATGCAAACCACTGACATCGTCCTTGGCATGGAGATCCTTCAGTCACGTTAAAAAGTTTAAGTTAGAACTGTACAAGTCAGCACATGGTGCCAAACACATAATGACCTCACTGGGTGAGCTGCTTCGCAAGATCCTTCACCACAGAAGATTTGAGCTGCGAGATGGTGGCAATCTTCATCTGCTTGGAAGTAGAGTATTTGCCTTTAATAGCCATTTGCTTGGTCAAGCCTTCGTTCATCTTCACGACATTCTTTGCAATATGTGCCATCACAGGAATCAAATTCTCTGCTGTGTAGTCCATGTAGTGCTGCAGTGCCAAAACCCAGTCCCGTTTTTTTATTTTTTTTATTTTGCCTGTTGCAGTTGTTACAAACTGCAACAGGCAAAATAAAAGAATGACTTTGGACATATTTCATGTATGTTGTAAATATGATTAAGACACCTGCGAAAGAAGTAGTTAAAAGAGTAATATTTTGATGTTCTTGGTGATAGTCTTGAAGGTATTAAACAGTCTCAATAGTATTCAATACTGTCAACTTTGACTTTTAACCTCAGTTTAACCTCATCCAGTGGATTTCTGGGTTAACCTCAAGTTTAAACCAACAAAAAAAACCACACGATTGTCACACATGACACATTCAACATTACATTTACTTAATTTGACTGTGTTTGGGACCTTTCTGTGTATCAGCCTCTGTAAAAACACACACATCCAAGAGGAAGCTATGATCTTGGTGGACTGTAGAACAGAAAAACGTAAAAATGTATCCCAAAAATGAGAATGAATCCTATTAATGCCTGATTTCCTTACAGGTATGCATTACCTCCACGCAGAAGCTCCAGTCAAAGTCATTCACAGAGACCTCAAGTCACGGAACGGTAACACATTAACCTTAACCACGTTTTCTTTCATTTTTCATCCAACACAGCCATGACTGATGTCCTCTCTTTTACAGTGGTGATGACAGCAGACAAAGTGCTGAAGGTTCGTGTCTTGTGATTTAAAGACAGGCCACCATTTTTTCATTCAATTCCAAGCACACATGATGTTTTCTTCACCGCTCTCTGTTGGGATTTCAGATCTGTGACTTTGGGGCGTCTAAGTTCCTGTCTCATACCACCCACATGACCGTGGTGGGCACCTTTCCTTGGATGGCCCCTGAAGTCATTCAGAGCCTGCCTGTCTCTGAGACCTGTGACACCTACTCATACGGTGTGGTGAGTTGGTAGTACTCTACATATATATAACACTTACATATATTGCCGGGAAACGAGTCTCAATACTTTTCTTTGGTATGAACCAACATAGTATCACTGACAGCTAGAATCGAGGGTTTGTTGACATCTTTAATTCAGCTGAAAGTGTTCATATATTAAGATGGCTTTTGTGAAGTTTGTGTTAAATTAGGATAATTTTTTTTTATATTCCTCAAAGTAATGTATCAGGAATTATAATGCAACAGAATCATTATCGCCTGTCATATCAACACTAGTATGACTTAATTTTAAAATATTCTCTGAGCTACTGTATGTTTGGTTTTGTGGCGCTTCCCTATTAAGACATCTTCACAACTACTTAAGAGAGTTGCACAAAATAAAACAGTGCTCCGACCAGCATCATCAAAGACTTTGTGTCTGTCTGAATGAACCGACACAGTGTGTTCTGTGGTCAGGTGCTGTGGGAGATGCTGACTCGAGAGGTTCCTTTCAAAGGCTTCGAAGGGCTGCAGGTTGCATGGCTGGTGGTTGAAAAACAAGAGGTAAACACACACACACACACATGTGAGCACACTCTTCCTTACACCCCGTCAGCATGTAGACCCACCAGAGTTTGAGGAGGCTGGAGGAACAATGCGATGCTCTCATGGTTTCCACTGCGAGCTGGTGAGGTTGAGGCCGGGTATTTTTAGGCCTGATGTCAGTTCTCTGCTCTTGTAAGGCCTGGATACACAGCAGTGGAGCACTGCCAGACTCCCCCCTGGCTAAAGCCTTTACGAGAGAGAGGGAGAGAGAGAAAGATGGGGGGGAAAGAGTAAAGATTGCAGTGATAGGAGGGTGGATTTGGGTTTATGGGGGGGGCGGTTATACCGTGTATATGTTTCAGTTATTGACGTGCCTCAATCCCCAAAAACAAGCACACTGGGGGCCCGACAAACAACTCGGAGAACATGATTCCTGCGTAGCTGTTGGCTTATCTCCAAATACTCTCCCTAAATAACTCTCTCTCTCTCTCTCTTTCCCAGTCTCCCTCTTTTCCCCTCCATTGCTATACCTCTCCTCCTGACCCTCTTACTTGCCCTCTCTCCACTCAGAGTCAGTGATATTTCAGGATTAATCCCCAGAGAAAACGGTTTCCATTTACTGCAGTGCACTATGGAGCCGTCTGGGCTCATTCAGGCCTTTTAAGCAGGGGACGTGATCTAAGTGGCACGCTGGGGTTTAGTGTTGTTATGGCACTTTACATGTGACAGAAAGATCAACATGAGCCCAGACAGATTGAGCGTAAATTCAATGAATGATTACATTAAGAATGTTATTCGTCTGTCATGTGTGATATAATACGTCTCATAGCCTGCCTGTTTTATTCTTGGAATATTGCTAGTTTAAAGTCAAATCCTGCCATGGTTAAGATTTTCTGTATTTCTTTTTCTCTCTCTCTGAGCTCTTCCTCCTGCAGCTGGGTGGGATTGGAAAAAAAGGTCATGTCACACAAACACTGTACTTCTGAGAGCCAATCAGGATTCAGCAATATTTGATTAAAAATGAGACGACAGTGGTCGGGCTGTTTGATAAGATCTGATTGAAAGTGGCTTGAAAACACAAGCAAAACCACACCCACACATTCCTGATGATGCACATTAGCTGATTTTAGGAATGTTTAAACTCTCAATAAATTAAACCTTAAGATGACAGCCAGTCTCAGTTAGACTTTCTGTTTCCTGTAAAAAAGCCAATGTTATCCTGCTCTGACACAGTAAGTACTGTTGCATGCAGTATGCATCCCATTGGACCACATTACTTCCTTCTCCGGCAAGGTATACTTTGGTACGACACTGTTCATAATATACCTACGATAATAAATGCACTCTATTACTACATAAAGCACCTCATAAATGTATATGAATACCCTCGAATACCCTGAAAGTGGATTGTGATCCAGATATGAGGGTCCAAAAATGTTGTTCTTGAGCTATCCTTCCCAATCGAGTAAACGTGGCTGTATGGTATCGTACGTCTTTTCTGCAACCGAGAAAAGAGAATGTGTGGCATGAGTTGAAGAGTGGCGCTAAAGAGCGCCACCTTCGGACGGTTTGTCAGAATAACAGACGAAGGAAAAGTGTCTCCTCATAACATGGCACTTTGAACGTTGACCCTCTTGCTTATATATCTGCAGCACAAAGGATTGTGGGTCAGAATAGCCTGAGAAGCATGCATAGGCCTACTGCAAATGCACCTGGGTCTAGTAGGACATCCTTGTGTTTGTCTATTGGGACATACTGAATCTTTTCATGGCATAAATAGTATGGTAGACTATCTGTTAGCATGCTGACATTAGCATTTAGCTCAACTCTCTTCTGTGCACCAGTGCAGCATCACAGAGCAGACAGCGTGGCTGTAGACTCTTGACTTTGAGTTTTGCTAAATTAGTCATAAAAAGTTAATGTTAAACAGAAATACTTGAGCTTTAAAGCAAAGTTTTCAGTGGCTTTAAATGGTTGTTAGGGGGTTTAATTATTGTCAAAATATCTTCTGACATGACATTAAATAAAAAGGTTCTGCTTGATCTGTTTGGGTATCTAGAGGCTGACCATCCCCACCAGCTGTCCAGCAAGTTTTGCAGAGCTGATGAGGAAATGTTGGCAAGCGGACCCAAAGGTAAGCTGAATGGACAAGGGTGACAGTGGTTAATCATCTAAAAATGTCTCTTCTGCCTTGCTAGATTTTTAAAAATAGTCATTTTAACTTGTGTGGGTCCATGTACCAACAGGAACGTCCACAGTTCAAACAGGTGCTGGTAACCCTGGAGACCATGGCCAATGACAGCAGGCTACCGGACCAGTGTAATTCCTTCCTACATAACAAGGACCAGTGGAGGTACACACAAACGCATAAAAAAAAGTGTATCTGCACTGCATCTGAGAACGAGGCATCTTAATCTCAACGGTTTATATTCTAATGTCTTGATCAGGGTGACAAATGCAGTCTGTGATCTACTGCACTCCAAATAAAAGTCTATATGCATGTGCACACACATTCGGCATAGTCACGCACGTGCATACATACAACTCTGTGGACTAAAGCTCAGGAGAGAAGTTGAATCTGTGACCCTGTGCTCTACTTCAGTCTATAATAAGCTCTCTGGAAAGCGTCCATGGAAGAGATTCCTCTACTCCATTCTGTCCTCGCTGCACCACATGGAGGGAGACAGAGGATGGGGGGAGGGGGGAAAGGTAAAGGAGAAATCGAGTACAAGCTGGAGAAGAGGAGAAGATTACAAAAGCACAGAAAGCTAGTGGGTGCATGTGAAATCTAAAATACTGAACAAGGGAGGGAAAAAAAACAGCGAAGATGGTGGGAAGGGAGAGAGGATGGGCGACAGGGGTGAGACTGGGGGGAGAGAGAGAGAGAGAGAGAGTGGTGGGGGAGAGAGCAGAGGAGAGAAGGTGCGAGATTCTGTGCATATTTAACACGAGTACAGCGAGACAATCAATTCTGAGTGAAGTTTTGGGTACGGGTGGAAAAAGTTGGACAAGGAAGGGGAGGAGGAGAGGAGGAGGGGGGAGGAAGAGTGGGGGAGGTGAAGAGGCTGGGTGAATGAATAGGGAGGCATGGAAGGAACACAGGAGGAGGTATGGCTGTGCGTCAGATCTGTCTATATTTAGTTGCTGTGAGAGTTGATTGTGTTTGTGAATGCAGGTTCACAGACAGTCGCTCACTAACTTTCACAGTGACCTCTCATGGTAACCGAAAGTACTGCAGCGAATCAGTTGAAACACTAGGTCACACAGTGAAAAGAGCAACAAAAATCCTCTCCGACCCCTCTCACCCTGCCCACCACTTCAGCAGATGCCCACTAGGTGGCACTACAGGACTGCCTGCCAAATCATCCTGTTACTAAACAGTTTTTCCCCACTGCAATAAAAACACTGAACACTTGCAACATTTTGTATTCTCTCGTAAATACTGTCTGTGAATTGAATGTGAGTTCCGTCTTGTGGTTAGGTAAATAATATCTTTAATGTCTAATTTGCATTGACATCTATGTTTTCGATGTTCCCTCACTGCTGACACATCGAAACCAAATCTCCGTGTGATCATTAATCAGTGAATCAAATCAAATCTCTGCATGTACACTGACGTATACTGTCTGCGTCCTACAGGTGTGAAATCGAGTCGACCCTGGAGCGCCTTCGGAAGCTGGAGAGGGAGCTTTACTCCAAAGAGAAGGAGCTGGAGGAGAGGGAGAGGAGGCTCAGACTGTGGGAGGAGAGGCTGATGGAGCGCTCCAACATGTCTCCCAGTCCCACCTCCCTACTCATGGAGCGCTCAAACATTTCACCAGTAAGTGGAACTTAAAATGTATCTGTTCAGAAAGAAACAAAATCAAATTATTATTTTTTTATGATCCCGGCCCTTTTCTCATTGCCTCTTTCTTGATTCTGTCAGTTCTTCACACCAATGTCCATCAGTTCCCCCGGCTCCTTCTTCCGCTCACACTCTCAGGACTCCAACAGTGCAGGGCTCAGCAGTGCCGGGATCAGCAGTGCCGGCGTCAGCTGTCTCCTCCGCACCCTCAGCAACGGAGACACAGAGAGGGGCAGCAGCGCGGCGCTGGAGCGAGGGATGGGCTCGCTCGACAGCGGGAGGCTGCATGCCGCGATCCGGGGGTTTCAGGGGAGGTTCGGAGAGGAGGATGGGGAAGAGGAAGGGACCCTGGAGGAGAAGTGCTGGGGGCAGAGGGAGAGGGACGACAGTGGGAGTATGGAGGGAGGAAGGGTGCAGGTGACACTCAGGAGCTTCCCAGGGGGGGTAGTGGAGAGGGAGGAGAGAACTTGGGGGGAGGGGGACCGGGAGAGGGGGGGGATGCAGAGGAGCAGGGTGACCACCATAGTCCGAGGGTATTCGGGTGGGTTTGGAGAGGCGGAAGGGGAGAGGGAGAAAGAGGGAGGGTGGGAGATAGAAAAGCTGGGGGAGAGGCTGGACGAGAGAGGCATAGAGGGAGGCATAGAGGGAGGAAGGCTCCATGGCACCATGTTCAAGGGTCTCCACGGGAGTATGGGGGGCTTGGGAGACATGTTGTCCTTAGACATGGATGAGATGGGGGACATGGACAGGCTAGGTGACATGGACATGAACATGAACATGGGCGACCTGGGATTGATGAAGGTAAGGAGCGAGCTGGGGGTCAGGGGTCACAGGAGCGACATGGGTGTCGTGGTCCAGGGAGTCAGAGGGGACCGCAGCGAGGCCGTCAGCCAAAAGATCAGAGGCGAGGTAGGGCTCGTTGGCCACTCGGGGGTGCAGGTGAGCATGCGGGCCTCGTCCAATCAGAACTCTGTGAAGAGCTGCAGCGTGCGGCACGGAACCAAGATCAACATGGCTACCGCAGCCATGGACATGATGGAGCTCGATTGGTCCGACAGTGACTAGAAAACACACGAGCGCACACACACACACACGCACAGAAAACACATGTAGAAACACACACAGAGGCCAAACAGATTTTGACTTGTTAGCACATATAGTACCCGAGCTACAGTATGTGCATTAGAATCTCCAGTTGAAAAAAAGAGCTGGTTTACACACATTTCTTTTGTTATTTTTTTTTTTATTGAATGGATGAATACTATCCCCATGTGTACTGTGAAGTGGGAAGGAGCAAAAAAAAAAAAAGACAATCGGATGTTGTCTTGTCATGTCAGAATGACTTCACCTGTGTAATTTAACGTGCTATTAAAACTGCTGCATAACATACTGTAAGAGGTACAAGTGTTACGACAATGACACACTCGAATGCCGCTCTAATGAGGCAGCACTGCTTATAGGATACCTTGTAGCTTATAGATTTGATTTGTTCAAAACAAGCTTTGATTTTATCGGTTCTAACTGTGATCTAGTGTGTGAATTTTTTTGGCATTTCTTTCTGTATATTTTATCATTTTTCAATAAAAAGAGAGGTGACTCCACCCTCCAGGTTATGTGTATATTGCAGTATATACGTTTTTAAATTTAAATATATAGATGATGGGTAAGCTGAGGATCACACCTGCATTCCTAAACTCCCTTCTCACACACTGAGCAGCAGAGCTACTCCTGCCAGCACCCACTTGGCGGGTCTCTCCTTGGTTTTAAGGCTGAAAGTCCAAACGTATGTGGGTCCTCTGATCTTGGTCTTGTAGAGGGGACACTCATAGATATTCCTGGTCTCCTGGCGGTCATTGGGCACGGCTCGGACTGAGATGACGGGCATGGCCGGGGTCAGCTCCTTTAGACGGGCCTCGGTGATCACCCCGGCCTGAGTGTCCCACCTTGCACCTGGGGGAGGAGGGCACATGTAAAGTAAACATGTACAGAGGGGGCAAATTAAGCTTTCATTTAAAATTTCTAAAGTTAGATAAGTATGTAGGATCGTGAACTGTCCACCTTCCATGTAAAGTCCATACACGTATGCACCCTCCCTGGCAGGTTGGTTGAACTCTTCCTTAAACTTCTTGGTCACATCCACGGTCAGGTTCACTTTATCCAGAGGCCACTCGTTCTTCCGCGCCAGAGACTGCATCACCGCTGGGAACACAGAACAACATCAACAACAAACAAAACAATAAGGAAGCAAAGACAAAAGATGAGGGTAGCATGTAGGACTCTTATCTGTGTTTTACCGGTGAGGAAGGACTGTGGGTTGAAAAGTCCAGACAGCCAGACAACACTAGGCAGAGACAGATCCTGAGTCCAGCTGTCCAGCTCCTTACAACGCTGCAACACATCATTATACCTAATACACACCCACACACACATGGGGAGAAAGATTTGAGGATAAAATCAATCTGGTGGACACAGCAAAGCAGCACACACACCCATACACACACACACACACACACACACACACACACACACACACCATATAGCCAGGCTGTAGGTGGAGGGGTAGGCCAGCTTGGTCCAGGTCTCTGGGACGTTGTCAAAGAACAAGGCTGTTTGCAGCTTCTCCATCTCAGAGGAGATGGCCAGTTCACCCTTCGACAGACATTTAACTGTTACATTACTACAAAACACATCAGAGGTGACACACTAGTGCATATTACTTTAACAAACAGCCATTTTTTTCACTACAGGTGGTGGGGCTGGGGGCCCTGTACGAGTACCTTGAGTCCCAGGTCGAGTTCCTTGAGCGAGCGCCGTATCTCAAAGATGAGCGCGTTCATGCGCTCGCACTCCTGGAAGCAGACCAGGATGTACGGGGAGCGCTCAGCCGTCTTTGAGGTGATGTCGGACATGTTGTACTCCTCGGGCAGCTTCTCCAGCACCTCGTCTAAAATAGTTTTCACCTGAGGAAGGTTTAGATTAGTGATGTGGTCAATCTCCACCTTGGATCTCTAAGAATTATGGTATGAGAGAAACCGACTACTGCTGCTATTCAAAAGTTGTACAACATTTAAAATGTGAGGCTTGTGAATTTTGTATTTTAAGTAAAAAATAATAATAATTTGGACATGTAGGTGTAGTTACCTTCTCCTCCAGGGTCTGTGAGGCTCCCTCCCCCATCACAGCATCAGGAGACTGCAGCTCCAGCAGAGTATGGAAAAGGTTATCTGACGTCACTGTCAAGAACTCTATTTCTGCGTTGGGGTGCAACCCATAATGCACTGGGCTCTCGTGGGGCAACATTTCATCTATGAAATCATGGTAGCCCTGGACAGAGAGAAAGAAATGGTAAATACCACGTATTATTGTTATTTAGTTAGTTATTTGGTCCTTTTATTTAAAGTGTATATTTAGTGGACTGTCCATGTGGGAATTGCACTTTTAATATTTATTTATCCATGGTCAGCTGACTGAACTTACTATTTCTCAGTGATGCTTTGTTCTACATCCTGAGAAAGACACAGCAGGATGCAGTTATCCTTCTGTTCTGACCAGTTAAATCTCTACTTACCTTGTAATCCAGGTTGGAGGGGACGACAAACCCAGGAGCCAAAGACAGCTTCCGGTCAAACTAGGAGATAAAACAACAGAAGGAAGATTTTTCATCTTCAGATCTCGAACAGTACAAAATTAAATTAAATCATCCTATTTGAGGTAGCCAGAATTTCTTGGTCCAACAGTCTCCTAAATCTGCCAGACACTCTAAAGCCTTCATATGCAGTCTCTGGACCAAAACTAGCCAAGATGCTGTTAACTGGAGCTGATTCTCAGCCCCCAAAATGGTCCAAGTTTTCTGTCCAAAAACGCAGCTAAATCTGGCAGCCATTTCTCATTTTGTCCTCTTGGGCTGGTTCCCGCACACTCAACCCCCATCAAGTACAAACCTGGTTGGGCTGCATGTATTCTTCCAGGTACGTCCTGCAGAGCCGCCTGTCCCAGTCATCAGTGATGTGTCCTCCATACATGATCTCCCCAAACAGATACCTCAGGTCCTCCCATGGCACCTTCATCATCATCATCACAGTATAAAATCAGTATCTTCATCGTCTTTACTCAAGCAAAGCACCAAACAGCACACTGTGCGTGACCACCTGTGCGTTAGCCTCCAGGTAGTTGTAGAGCACGTTGACCGATATCGTCAGGTCTCCGGTGTTGAACGGATACTTTCTGTTCCAGCCTTGGGATCCGAACTTCCTCCTCTCCGCCACGCAGGCGTGGAAGTAGCACAGAGAGAAGAGGATGGTCTTAAACTCTTGCTCGCGGCTGCACTGGTCCAAGATGTCCTAGAAAGTGAGCAGGGAGTCAATAAATACGCAAGCAAATAAGCACTATGAGTGGTGGACACTCACCTGGTCAAAGTTATCCAGAGCAGCATGCAAATTGGCGTGCATGCCCGTGGGAGGTTCATTGGTGATCTTGATAGCGTTTTCCAGAATGCCCTGAGGGACACACATGATATCTGTATTTATCGCCAAAACTGTAGCTTACGTCAAAGATAGCTGGCAGCCTACATTCATGTCATGTATGCCAGATGCATGACTCAACTGCATGCACGCTGCATCTGTACCTGTGGGATAATGTGTTCCTGGGGTGTCGGTGCCGGCTCAGCACTCATGAACACCCTGTAGTCTGTGTGACTGTCTTCACAGCAGCGCTCCAGGAGCTTCTCCAGTGAACCCAGCCAGCGAGCAACCAGGTGGATGTTCTGGAGGAAGCAAAACATTTAAATCATTCCCTATTATGTTTCTGCAAACAGGGATTATCATCCAGTCATTTCTATCCGAAGATAAAAAAAACATTTGCACTATCTATCCAAATATTCTGTTTAAACTCATCTGTCTCGTCAGACCTGCAATATAACCCAGTGACCCTCCTTGGCTGCCTTCTCCATGGCAACCTCCGCGACAGCTTCCTGGCCCTGGCCCAAGGACACGTTGTGAAGCTTGCCAAGGTCGATAGTGAAACCCAGCTTCCTTCCTGGGAATAGGAACGTGTCGATAGTAGATTAAAAAAAAAAAACCTCCCTTGAGAAAAATCTTCACGTGATTATACTCCCACTGAAATACATCCTTTATCCTCACTAATCATTCTCGTGCTTTCAAAGTTCTCTTCCCCTACATCCTTCATTTTCTCCCCCCTGCATTAATCTGCAACACCATTCTTCTATTGTTGCAATGCTGTTGGCGATATATAGAAGGCGTGCTCTTTTCTTAAAGCCCATTCACAAGAAAGAATAAAGAATATGCATTTTTTCTTCACGCAATAAGAGTAGGAGTGCATGAGTATGTTTGTATGTTGTTAATGGTGTGTTATATGTTTTCTATGTGCATATCTGGAGAAGCTAAAGATAAAATCTGTCTATCTATCTATGTGTGTGTGTTTACAGTACCCAGTGATTCCACATCTTTCAGTGGGTCCACTCCAGGGGACAGGATGAAGAACACAGGTGAGGCTGGACCACTTTCTCTGAAGGACTTTGCAAATTCAGTCTTTCTGCCCTCCGTATACATCACCCCGAGTTTCTCCTCCACAAAGTTCCTATAGTGTGCCAATAGAGCAGAAATAGTCGTGGGTTCATAGAAAAGTGGATAATCCATAAGGAACAGAAGTAACATGGAAACAACTGTCTTCACCTGAGAGCATAGGTCATGCGATCAGGTCTCAGGGCTCTCATCATGATGAGTTTCTGCAGGGAGCTTTTCCCTTTCCACTCCTGAGGAAACTTCTCTTTTTCTGGACACTCCGACTCCACCATCTTCTTCCAGCGCTTAGGAGAGCCTTCGATGTCCCGGTCTAGACCCCGAAACTCATCGGTGAATCCCATCACCTGGATGAAGACGAGGGACAGCAGGTCGTTGCTGACATTATCGTTTACGGATGTGTGTGTGTGTGTGTGTGTGTGTGCACCTTGATAGCGCTCCACGCTAAGTTGGAAAGGAAGTCGAGGGGGCTGACGTAGTGGTGGTCGATGTTAAAACGGAGCAGGAAGTCGAGCTCACGCACATCTATCTCTTTACTCATCAGGAGCAGCTACAGGAGAACGAGCACAGTCAGGGCAGGAATCTCTCTCTCTCTTTCTCTGACACGACACCTTCTCACCTGGAAGGCCAGCTGTGCCGTAAAGGTGAGCTTGTCTCTCTCGAACAGCCCCCTGCTGATGTAGTTGAAGGTGGAGTAGGTAACACAGTCTATGAGCGTGTTCACTCGGCGCCTCACATCCTCGCAGGCCTCCGCCATCTCCACCGCCTTGTGGAAAACCACGTTAAAGGCCTGAGGAAGATAGGCAGGATGAGTCGATACAAGCGTGTGCTTCTTTTCTGATTCAGTTTGACCGTTTCCCTTACCTTGAGGCTGAACTGGTACATGGGGTTGATCTTGTTGAGGTCATTCATGATGAAGTAGAGCAGAGACGCTCTGACGGCGACGGGACGGTAGTGTTCTCTCGCCTCGTTTATCTTCACCTCGTTGACTTTTGCTTCCAGGACCTGAGAATACGGGACGAGTGAAGGTGAACCGTGGGAAGAAATATGTTGAAGTAAGAAAGATGCCTTCAAATCTTACCTTCATCTCAATCTCAGCAGCGGTGTGCTTGGTGGTCTCCAGCTTCTCCACCAGCATGTTGTCACCCAGGAAGTTGCTCTCTGCGGCCGACAGCCGGGTCAGCAGCTCGTCCTCCAGCAGCTTCAGCTCAATCTTGAACATGTTCTGCTGTTTGGTCAGCTCACTCTGTGGGGGAGGGGTTTACACAAACCGCTCGGGTCATTTGGGGGAAACGCTTACTGTACATAGCAGGAACTCCCCTTTATTAAACAGAGGTTGCGATGAGAGCAAAAACACAATCAGCACTCTTGGATATAAATGAATATTTGAATGAAAAGTGCTCATTTGGTTATTATATGCTATTATAATACAGTTTATTATAATGGGAAAACAGGTTAAGGATGTTGTTTATATGAGCCACACAAAAGGGATCCTAATAAATAACTGAGCCCACCTTCAGGTGCTCCAGGTCAGGTCTTTCCTGATTCACCACCTGGGCCAGGAGCTGGTCCTCTAGACCGTCCCTTGTCACAGTGAAGTTGATGAGGGTGGTCTGGGCTTGGATCTCTGGCTTGTAGTGAGGATTGGCCAACTTGGTGTGGAGGATCAGTTTGAAGGCCGGGTGAAAGAAACACTCCTTGTCCCCGACCTTTATACAACTATGGGGTGCAGAAGGAGGGAGTGTAGAAAAAACTAAGAGGAACGTATGGTCGTTTTTTGATTGTGTGTGTGTGTGTGTGTGTGTGTGTGTGTCCATACCTTCCCTTCTTGATGGTGTGTCGTCCCAGCAGAGGATCAATAACAGGGTCAACGGTCTCCTCCAGGTTCTCTATGAGGACGGTGTCCCCCGCCACTACAGCCTTTTCTATCACATCTACATAGCTGGAACATTTAACATACAATAAATGAAAAACAGAACATTTACACTCATATCGTCTGTTCTGCCAAACAGAGAAAATAACAGAACATCAAATACATAGCAGCACGTCGGGGTCTGAATTGAAAGCTTTTATCTCTCCCCCAGCACGGTGAAACTCACCCTCTCTGCCCCAGACTGATGACCTTGAGGCCGCTGCCATAGCGACTCTTGATCCACTTGATGCCTTGCAGCTGAGGGTCGATGAGGAGAGGCCAGCGCTCACCTGAAGTGACCCAAACATCAACATTTGACCACAATATTAAGCCAACACTGCACGGCTTGTATTGCATGTGATCATATATATCAAATATATTATATGAATACATGTATTTTCTGCTCACAGTTTGTGAGGATGGTTGCATTCTGAGTTGACATTTTGTCTCCTGGTAAGCCTTCGTTGTTCCACTGGGCCACCATCGCACCGTCAGTCAGCATCAACACAGGATCTAAGCCTTCTGTCATGGGGATGGGCATCTGATGGAGAAATGAGCACGGGAACAGCCAACATAATTTGTACTGGAAATCTAATATAACCTTCTGTTGTGAGGACAGGCCACTCCTATTATGTCATTTACTTGAATTGTACACTGAGTCCGTTTGTGAACTTGTTTGAGAAATGCTTGTTCACTTGTGTTTAGTCTTCCTGCACACAGGAATCATGAAGGAGGACTTTAATTCCCTGACTTGCCTGACCTTTTAAGAAAAAGGAGTGCACTTCCTCTTTTAAACGTCTTTGTGGGTGATTTTCCTGCGGTAATGTTAGTGAGCTGTGTGGTGACTGCAGCTCAGTGGGAAAAACAGTACTAATCATAAAAATACTTGAGGGAATGTTTACTAATTTATATAAGTTTTGGTTATGCCATTTGAGAGGTCATTTTGATTGATGTGGTTTGTCAAAGTGCATTCGACTACTAAATGAGGGGAGATTGATGGCACCTGGTTTAAAGTGGCACTATTTCAGAGAGCCTCCCTGATTGGCCACAGACAGCAGGTGACAGAGTATAAAAGGTAATGGAAGCCAACAGACTGGTTGGTCTGTGGTTGTCATTCTCCAGGAGAATGGAGGAAGGCCAGTGTTTTGTGTACTGGAAAGGTTTCTTTGCATTAGTTCTCTGTAGAGACGTGGATCACACCGTTTTAGCAGCTTGTTGTTACCATTTGAAATGAGAGTGAAGCGTTTTACTTGCTGGTTTTGCTTTATTTGGTGCTTTGTGTTTTTGCAGGAGCAAAAAAAAAAAAAAGCCCCTGTCATTTTTTTCTCATTGTGTTGATTTTTGCTGGATACCTGGAGCTTTAAAACTTTACTGTTAACCATGACCTGAACAGAAAACTGCAGGCTTGGAGGCAAATTGATACGTTACTTGGGATTCTAGGTTAACTTAACCTGTACCAACTACTAGATAGCATACCGTTTTTTACTGAATTTATTCAGTGGTTGACTATCGACAATAAAAAGACGCAGCAGACTTAAAAAAAAACTTCAAAGTCAGTGCGGTGTGCCTCATGTCTTGGCACCTTGATGATGCTTTTCCTTTTTTTTGTTTTTGAAAAATCAACACATGCATGCTGGTCAATTCTTCCCACTCACCCCACAATCTATTCCCAAGTACAACATTATGTATAAAGATTGCGTTATAATTTAGGAAAGCATATCTTCATTGTCGGAGTGCGACCTTCTGGCAGTGCAGGAAGGGCATCCAGAGGTTGTCCTGCAGCTCTCTCCTGTACTTCTTGGAGAAGGAGCCCGCGTAGGAGATAAAGGCTGCAGTGAGGAGGACATCCCCACTGAGGGTTTCCTCCTGTTCGTGGTACTGAGCCACTGACTGTGCCCAGCGTACATTCTCACTCTGAAACACATTAAACATACAGTGAGACACTTATGAATAAACTTTTAGCACCATGTAGGTCTGCCATACCCACCTCCAGTCCTTTGACCAGCCGATTGGCTAGCTCTATAGTCTTGTTGGTGCGGTTGACCTCTTCCTGAAAGCCCAGCTTCTCCGATGTGGCTTTCTCAAACGCTGTCGTCAGCGTTTCCAGGCTACTGTCCAGCTCCTGAGAGAAAATATGATGAATCGTGGCCTCGGGTGATCCTGAATAAAATATCTCTTAAACGCTACGCACGAGCACTAGAAGATCCAACAATTAATGTTATAAAACAAAAATAGTAGCGTTGAATCATAGATTAACCTCTCTAGAATGTACTGCTAGTTCAAGCGGATGATAAAACACATCCAGGAACAAACAGAATAATTAAGACGTTGGTGCAGGAGGAGCAGTGAATTATCAGACGACCTATAAAAGTCGCTGCCACCAGCAGTCAAATTACACTCAACAAAAATATAAACGCAACACTTTTGTTTTTGCTCCCATTTTTCATGAGATGGACTTAAAGATCTAAAATTCATTCCAGATACACAATATTACCATTTCTCTCAAACATTGTTCACAAATCTGTCTAAATGTGTGATAGTGAGCACTTCTGCTTTGCTGAGATAATCCATCCCACCTCACAGGTGTGCCACATCAAGATGCTGATCTGACATCATGATTAGTGCACAGGTGTACCTTATACTGCCCACAATAAAAGGCCACTCTGAAATGTGCAGTTTTGTCTCACAGCAAAATGCCACAGATGCCACAAGCATTGAGGGAGCGTGCAATTGGCATGCTGACAGCAGGAATGTCAAACAGATCTGTTGCTCGTGCATTGAATGTTCATTTCTCCACCATAAGCCGTCTCCAAAGGCGTTTCAGAGAATATGGCAGTACATCCAACTGGCCTCACAACCGCAGACCACGTGTAACCACACCAGCCCAGGACCTCCACATCCAGCAGGTTCACCTCCAAGATCGTCTGAGACCAGCCACTCAGACAGCTGCTGAAACAATTGGTTTGCATAACCAAACAATTTCTGCACAAACTGTCAGAAACCGTCTCAGGGAAACTCAACTGCATGCTCGTCGTCCTCATCGGGGTCTTGGCCTGACTCCAGCTCGTCGCCGTAACAGACTTGAGTGGGCAAATGCTCACATTCAATGGCGTCTGGCACGTTGGAGAGGTGTTCTCTTCACGGATGAATCTCGGTTTACATTGTTCAGGGCAGATGGCAGACAGCGTGTGTGGCGTCGTGTGGGTGAGCGCTTTGCTGATGTCAATGTTGTGGATCAAGTGGCCCATGGTGGTGGTGGGGTTATGGTATGGGCAGGCATCTGTTATGGATGAAGAACACAGGTGCATTTTATTGATGGCATTTTGAATGCACAGAGATACCGTGATGAGATCCTGAGGCCCATTGTTGTGCCATACATCCATGAACATCACCTCATGTTTCAGCAAGATAATGCACGGCCCCATGTTGCAAGGATCTGTACACAATTCTTGGAAGCTGAAAATGTCCCAGTTCTTGCATGGCCAGCATACTCACCGGACATGTCACCCATTGAGCATGTTTGGGATGTGCTTGACCGGCGTATACGACAGCGTGTACCAGTTCCCACTAATATCCAGCAACTTCGCACAGCCATTGAAGAGGAGTGGACCAACATTCCACAGGCCACAATTGACAATCTGATAAACTCTATGCGAAGAAGATGTGTTGCACTGCATGAGGCAAATGGTGGTCACACCAGATACTGACTGGTTCTGAGTCCCCAGACCCCCAATAAAGCAAAAAAATGCACATTTCAGGGTGGCCTTTTATTGTGGACAGTCTAAGGCACACCTGTGCACTAATCATGATGTCAGATCAGCATCTTGATGTGGCACACCTGTGAGGTGGGATGGATTATCTCAGCAAAGCAGAAGTGCTCACTATCACACATTTAGACTGATTTGTGAACAATCTTTGAGAGAAATGGTAATATTGTGTATCTGGAATGAATTTTAGATCTTTAAGTCCATCTCATGAAAAATGGGAGCAAAAACAAAAGTGTTGCGTTTATATTTTTGTTGAGTGTATGAAAAGTCAGTGCGACCTAAAAAAACTGAAGGCATGTCAGTGGAAAGAGGGGGGCTGGCCATTTTTGCAAGAAGTCAATTCTTTAACAGTAAATATGATCCATAATCTAATTAAACTTCAAAATGCAAAGAAATTGAGAGACATTGAAAGAAAAAGAAAGGATGATCTAAACAGACATACAGTGAGTTTCTTCCTGAGGGCCTCTAGTTTCTCAGCAGCCTCAGCCAGATCAGCGTTGGCCTGAGATAGACACATCCTCTTCATCTCTACCTCACATAACACCTACACACACACACACACACACACACACACACACACACACACACACACACACACACACACACACACACACACACACACAGAGTATACAGTACAATTGGATACATTTACTATGGAAGGTTTAGTCAATTTAATACCATGTCATTCTTTCAAAACCAATAGTAATAGTAACCAAGTAATATGAATACAACAACGTAGAGTTCTACTTACAAAAATCTACCCACGGCAGCAGTAGTGGGGGAAACAGAATCATCAAATCATCAACATGAACACAGTACTGTACACTGAAAACATCTCTCACACACACACACACACACACACACACACACACACACACACACACACACACACAGCAGCTTTGCTCAGCTGACACTGAGTGTGTGTGACAGCCGGTGCATGTCTGTGTACCTCGTGGAAGCGTATGATGTTGATCACCCAGGCACAGAGCCCCGCGGCAGCCGAGGATTTCTGTCGTACAAACTCCGGGTTGAACTCCGGGTCACTCAGGTGTTCGTCTCTCACACACCTCACCGTGACCTCGGGGATGTGCTCTTTGTCAAAGTTTACCAGAGCCTGCAGGAAGTCATCCACCTGCATGTGCATTTGTGTAAAGAGACGCGTGTGTGTGTGTGTGTGTGGATGACATAAAAGTGGTGTTATATCACAATCTTCATGCTTTTGCAGGGTTTTTGGATTCTCCATAATGAACAGGAGTGAAATAAAATGCAGTATACAATTGGGCAGCTTTCTAATGTAACACAGTGTTTGCTAAAATCCCATTTTTTTTATGTTATGTTAAACGCTGAGATAAAAATCTCCTTTACAAGAGGCCAAGATAGCGGCAGCTTAAAATATAGAGGTTATAAAACAGTTTTAGTAATATACATAAATCACAAAAAGAGTAATCAAGCACCAAGAATGCAGTTCATACATCACTATGAGAAATATGAAAACAGCTACACAATAAAGGATGTGGAGTAAAACGGCAATAAGTAATTTCAAATGTGACACAAGGTCATTTCGGCAGTTTAGGGAATTCATTTGTGATGGACTTTTGTGGGGCTTTATGGCAGCCGGCCGTTAATCTAAGAGCGCCGTAAAAGATCACCTTGCTCATGACCATCTTGGAAGCCTTCCAGCTGCGATCTTTGGGGATTCGACCTTGAGGAGACAGCAGCACCAGAACGGCTGCTGAGACGTTGGTGACGATGGCAGGGGGGTTGGGGAACGTCCTCAGCTCTGTCAGGTTCAACTGGATGAGCACACACAATTAAAATGTTTCATTTGGTGGTATGGAGCCAACCTTGCAACACACATTTGTATATTTCCCCTGCCTGCAAAGGGTTCATATAAAAATAAATTGAATGAAACGAAATGAAATAAAATAAATTGTGGTGACAGGATTCAGGGCTGTGTATTTGGTTTTATGTGTACACAAGCGATTTACTCTGTTTAGTGTATTGAGGGCTGTATTGGCTGCCTGCAGGGCGGGTTCAGCCTTGGCCAGGTCGTCCTCGGTCTCCTGCTGCTGTTTGGTCACTTTAGCTTGGATCGCTGCCACCTGATGAAACAAAGCGAAGGGCATGAAAATGTGTGAATCTACTATATATACTGTACTTTGAACAGTCTTTCAGGCTATACAGAATGTATTGTAGCTGTGACTTGAATTTGATCTCCAAATGTGCTGTAATTTTGATGATCCAGGACTTTTTACTGTTTTTACTTTTGCAGAACAGGACACACACACACACACACACACACACACACACACACACTGACCCTTTGCTCCTCTGCGTCTGCCACAGCTCTCTCCTGGTTGAGCCTGTTTGTCTGTTGTCCTATTTTAGCGATGAGAGCCTCGATGTCGGCGTTCCTCTGCCACAGCTCCACCTCCTGCACTGCTAGCTTGGCTTTCAGATCTTCTACCTGGGATGAAAATACAAAAAAAAAAAACATGAAAAAGTGCAAGACAGCTTGGGAGAACATTTGTAGTTAGACAAACCGTCTGACCTGTGAGGCCGTTGACTGCAGCTTCTGCAGGCCGTTCTCTAAGCGCTCCATCTTCTGCGTCAGCTCCGTGCGTTTCTTCCCCAGCAGGTTGCCAAACAGCTTCATGAACTCCAGGAAGCTCTTCGGGGTGGTGTAGTTGAAGTGCTTCTCGTTCTGCTGGTACTTGACACTCACCTGTACAAAAAACACAGAGGTGATAGTCAGAGAAGATGTCAGGAATGGTTATTACCCACGATGCTTCGCAACAACTCACCTCATTGACGCTGGTGTGAGCGAAGGAGATGAATTCGCTGATAGACACCCGCACATTCGGCTGCGTGGGATTAACACACACAGGGATGTAAGCCAATAATATTTGCACAATTATTGTTCAGCTTGTTCATATTTATGGATACGTCATATGACATATTATACGTTTCTATTCCAAATCTCCCAAAGAGCACAGGGAGTAATATTTCAAAGAAAGTTAACATCTTTGTTAGGTGACTGAGCTGTCACCTCCAGTCCCGGTATCTTCTCTATGAAAGTAGTGCTGACAGACTGCAGGGCGTGCTGAGGCCAGGGGTGGAACCAGTCTATAGCTGTGCAATTAACCAGAGCCGGAAACTTCCGCGCACGCGTCCGCAGCGTGAACCCGACTGGGGAGAAACATAGAACGACCTGGCGGACAAAGAGCACGGTGGCAGACGTGTGTCACACAATGGGTTTGTATAAAGCATGTATAAAATTACACTTTTGCACTACGTCGCCATAGTAATACTTCAGACCTTGAGCTGTCTCCGTATCCTCTCAATGAAGAAGCTCCAGCAGTTGTCTCTGCTATCTATGAGTCCTAAACCTCGCAGCTCCATCCGGATGGATGTCACGATCATATCCACTTCTTCATCGCTGAACAGGTCTGGGATATCCCCTGGACAACACAATCAATGCAAAATGTTTAATTTGACTATCAATCTTTCTAGCTGTTTTTTAAAAATAAAAAATAGCAGACACATTTTGAGGATGTCTCTGGTTCTACCACCTGTTCTGAAATGTGTCCAACCTAGTCTCATTTCAAAAACCACTGCTCAGAAATTCAATCTGGCAGATGATGTTTGTCTGTATACAGATGTTGAATTAAAGCTCATTCTTGCTTTCTCGTGGGTGTAGCCGAACCTGAGGCCAGCATATCGTTGATGAGCACCAGGAAGCGTTCATCTGGAATCTGGGCGTCTGTATGAAGGAACACTGTCCCAATGTTCTTCACCCCGACCTTTATATACAACGCAGCTATGTCACTCTGGAGATGAGGGAAAAGGAGCAAAGGATACTTTCATATGGCATGCTATGGGTTCATCTGATATTATGCATTATGTAAATGTTTTTACCTTGAGATCATTGATGCCGTAGCCTTTACGCAGAGTGATCTGGAACACTTCCAGCAGGCTGAGGAAGGCGGCCAGCCGACACAGACTCTGCTTCCCGCTGCCTCCGACCCCCACCAGCAGGGCGTTTCCATATGGGGCCTCCAGGATGCGGCTGATACGACACCTGAGCACAGAAAACTGAATTGAATAATCAGTGTATGCTCTGCGGTTTGCATATGTGCTAATTTGTGTAAATCCCTCCCTTGTGTGTGTCAGCAGACAGTGTGTGTGTGTGTGTTTGTTTGTTTGTGTGTGTGTGTGTGTGTGTGTGTGTGTGCGTGGCTCAGCATGTGTCTTACACGTGCTGGATGGCTTCTTCAAACAGCACCAGGTCCATGACAGCGTGGAGCTCATTATAATGCTCCAAAGCATCAGCCAGCGTCTTCTGGAGTTTCTCCCAGTCTGAAGCCTGGCAAGACGGGCAAATAAACAACAAATCTGGCTCTCTTGAGTAAAAGCAGCAATGTCCAAGTTAACTACGTGGTAACTTTCAGATACGTGATCACATGAAGTTCTTTTCGAAACTTGAGTCGATTTAGCTCTCGGTTCAATCCCATACAGAAAAGAAAGTTTGTTATTGATAGTGCATTCATCCTCATTAGTTTGACAGATAAGACTTGACAGCAGAATTTGTTCCGTACAGTTTTTGATTAAATTGGCTACAGATAATCTGCATAATACACTGAATTAAAGTCAAAAACAATTACTCTCAACTATTTTATTTCCACAGTTAACAAAGAATAAACGGATGCTTGAAAGGAGCAATGTGGAGTCCAAAATCATAACAAGCTTGTGTGTGTATGAATTTGTTTAAACCTGGTGATAGCGAGGCTCTCCCACTCCCTGGGCAAAGTGACAGTACACTAGAGGCTGATGGATAAAGATGGACTCATCTATTCCCTGGAGAAAATTGGCAGAAAGGTGAAAAATGCAACAAAGAAAATAGTGAACATGAACATGGCTAGACACAGAGCAATATTTCCAGCCGTCATCTGTGTTTTCACATTCTTGGATCTGCCATAAGGGTTTGTTGTGTGTGACTAAAAATGACATTTATCTCCTTACATTGGAAATTTTTTTTTTACCTCGAAATATCTCTTGCCGGTGTCCAGCAGGATTTTGTTGAAGAGTTCCACATCTTTTTCTTCCATCAGTTTGTCGGAGTACACCCTGGAGCTCTCGTGCAGCCACAGGTGAACCAGGTCCATCGGGTACCGGACACTCTCCGGCAGAGCAAACAGGATACCCTACCCGCCGACACACACGGAATCAATAACCATGTGATTCAGTTCCACACACGGGATGTTTGTTTTTTTTATCTGTTACCTGGAAAATGTTCGAGAGGTCTCGCAGGTTGAAGATGTAGTGGAAGCGTATCGCTGTAGGGAGGAAGTTCTGGCTGATCTTTTGGTGCAGACAGATAGCCGCCTGGATAGAGCCAAAGATAGTTGGATGGATATTTATTATACAAATAAATAGACATTCCTATGGAGATAGTGATACACACAGATGTTGCACGGATTGGAACAAAGAAATCAGACTTGAATGTAGACAAATGCTGCATTGATGTCGTGGGTGTACCTGTATGAGAGTTCCCACTGAGCGAGAGACCCCATAGCTGAATCCTCCCTGAAGGAAGTGAGCTGACAGGATGCTGGAGAAAATGGTGGCTAATGCATCGGCACCGGGGAAGTGTACTGCGAAGACTGAGAAATGCCGCTGAGAGGAGTAAAGAGCGATGGGAGAATGCTGTAAAAACTCCGTAGTATGACATCAGCCCAAAAAATTAATGTAACTTTTAATTTGATCATTAAATATTAGCATTACTTGTTAGCTTTCTAGGGCAATCGAATATCAATGTCACATCACTTCTTGCTTTTTACAGCTGATTAAATTCAGTCTGTGTTCATTTGCACCTCGATAAATTAGTGTAAAATGCTTAAAATGCCAATTAAGTAAAATAACTGCAACAGAAAGAGCATGGGGAACTTTTTATAAGCAGAGAGTGTGTGTGTGTGTGTGTGTTTTAACATGCTGTACCTGTAGTCTGGGGTTGACAGAGAAACTTCCAGCTGTTGGGTTCATACAAGTGATATACTGGCAGTTATGTATTTCCTTCAGTACCAGTCGTTGTCTGTCGTACCTACAAAAGGTTTTGTCTACTTAGATTAAATTCTATATAACCTGTCCTTGTGTTTACATCCAGATGTGTAACTGTACGGCATGCTTGTGTACCAGTGGTTGTAGTCGAGGTGCTGGCGTATGAGTGTGTGCGGCTGCACGGTGCCGTAAACGTCCACCTCTGGCATGTTGAGGTCGTCGATGAAGTAGATGAGTCTCTTAGCGGTGGGAGGGGCAAATTTACGACCGGCCTTTTTCTCCAGGGGTTTCTCCAGGACACCTGAGGTCCAGACAATGCAGAAGACAGTTGATGAAAGTTACAAGGAAAAAACTGTGGGCACTGCAGCGAATGACTTATGAGTTATGGATTCCAACAAGCAGTCTGAACCAGGATGCAGACAATTAAAAAAAATAAAAGAACAAAATCAATTTCAAAGCTCATCGAGTCGGAGCAAAAGCTTGTTTTGTAATTTAGAGCAGTATTAAAGGGCAAAAGCACTGTTGCATTACAAGAAATGCCAAATAATACACAATAAAACAAGGCAGGGTCAGAATCCTATTTGTAGCCAGGATTTCTTTTCTGTATTTCAGAAATAGATCCACTATATAAAAGAGAATTTAAACGGAGCAATGGTATGAACAATGAGTTTTTCAGAGATGCAGCACAAAATACTATATATTCCTCTATACATGTGACAGAACATAATGTAAATATAAATACTAAATACATAATAAAAGTTTTGTAAGGATGAAAGAAATCTCAATCCCAAATCCATTGTATTCCATCGATTATGTGCATTATGATGTGTACTAGCACTGTTAGACTTTGCAAAACCCCTACTGTGCTATAAAAGATGTTCTGGTTCCTGTGGTCCTTACGCTGCAGCATGGCTGATGTAGTGTAGTAGTTGAAGGGGACTTTAGCCACCATGTAGTCCTCCTTCAGCTTGGCGACTTTATCGGACACCAGGATGGTCTTGCCCACTCCGGCGTTGCCCACCAACATGATAGGTTTTCCTCTCTGGAGCAGCAAGTCCATGAAGAAGGTCAGACAAATGGTTTCTGGAGTGTGGACCAACACAGTCTGAAACACACACACACTACACCTGAGTGAAAGGGGCTCACAACGTGGTCAGTAACGAGTGTAAACATGATGTGCACCATTACCTGTAACGGCACATCAGGCTCCAGCTCAAATGGCAGCATCTTCTCGCTCCAGGGAGTAAACTTCTTCGTCTCAGAGTCAATGAAGTAGTCAAAGACGGTGCCCTGAGAGGGAAACTTCACCGCTCTCATCTCTTTGGACCACCAGCGACTGAATTCGGCTCGGTAGTCGTTAAGCTGGACCGGTCGTAGGGAAAACACAATATCATAATGTGACATCTGAATTATCTACGATGTGAAACACTGCAATAAATAAAAAATACTTTTCTACAAGCAAACTGAGTCACCACACACATGATCCTGGAAGAGGGCCCCTCCAAAGGCCCAGACACAGGCAAAGACAAAGTAGATCTCATAAAGCTCTCGGGGAGAGTCGGCGGGAGTGTTTTCCTCTGTAAGCAGGCAGTCCAACAGGGAGCACAGTGTCTGATTGGCCAAAACACAAGCATCTTTAGATTTTATGCAAAAACAATATGTGGAAAATAACCATCTGACTACAGAATCTCTTTGGCCTGCAGGTGAGATAGATAACGAGGATGCTGCATGGTCTCACCTGCACCATGCTATTCTCCGGTATGGGGGTGATGGTTTTCAGGTTGCAGCGGACTTGTTCCAGGCAGTACGGCACGTATTTATCGAACAGAATGGTGAGATTGGCTCGCTCCGATTGGGCCTGACGAGTGTCGATCCAACTTGTCACGTACCTGGGGGATACGGGGAAGACAGCTAAGCTAACCGACCAGCCCTTATTTCACACGTGAGCTTGTGTGTGCATCTCTTACGAGCTCCAGCCGAGGTCCTGTGGGTTGACATAGAGTATTCCTGCCCTAGACACTGTAGCTGGAGTCGCAGCCTTTAGATGAGAGATCTCGAAAAGCAAACGCATAGAGGAGGACAAGCTTATCCTCTCGTTACTGGCGAGAGTCAGAACCTGGAAAGGTGGAGATGATTTGTTCAAATATATACTATATATCACATTTTTTGTTTGGACTTTAGACATTAAAGGGATAGTTCGGAATTTTGGACATAAGACCTATTTTCCAACTAAGCCGGTGTGTTCGAGACGTCTGGAGACGTTTTCAAGACATTTCATTCAGTTCTTCTAGTTGCCGAGTTCGCTTGTGCTATGGCTAGCGCAAGTCAATGGTTCTAGTTAGCATGGCATTAAAAACACTCATACCGACTCCACAGTGCACCCGAGGCAAATCCATTAAAACACTAGACTGTCGATGTACATATCTGTGTTGATAGAATAATATTTGAAATAAAACTAACCTTGCATCGCATGAATCATCCATTTTTTGAGGGACTAGTTTCTCAGCAGCAGCAGAATTTTACTTTGCTCCGTCGGACTCAAAACCCTAAGACGCGCTGCTCGGAATCCAGCCGGTAAATACACACCTGAACACCGCTGATTTGTCGGCCCTTAAGCCTCCAAGGCTGTCTGAAAAGCCCTCGGAGCTCACTCAAACACCGGGCAGCACACGGCCACGCGAACCCACAATTACGCACTGCAAACCCGAACCTCTGCTTCGTCCGTAGACCCGTAAACCCTCGGACTCGTTGCGGGGGATTCCCTCCAGGCACCACCAGTCTCCGTTAGTTCGGTTCTGGTTCTCAGCTCCAGCGGGGGCTATCTCGGTCTCCACAGACGCTCGTTCACGTTCTGCCCTTTGAGCATCCCTCTCGCGCAATTCTTCCTCTGTATATTCAGGCTCGTACAGGTACGGTTGGGTTTGGGTGGAAAAAAACTCTTCATCAGAGTCTTCAAAAGTTTCAGTATATTCTCCAAAAGTGGCCATTTCTGTCAGATTGAAGAAACTACACTTTTAATGCCTGGCTAACTAGAACCATTGACTTGCGCTAGCCATAGCACAAGCGAACTCTGCAACTAGAAGAACTGAATGAAATGTCTTGAAAACGTCTCCAGATGTCTCCAACACACCGGCTGAGTTGGAAAATAGGTCTTATGTTCAAAATTCCGAACTATCCCTTTAAGACAGACTCAAACCTTTGGAAGAATGGGAAAACAAAGACGCATTCTGACCTTATTGTCATCCATAACTGTGTTGAGTGATTCGATCCACATTGGGTCAATATCCCCATCCAGCACAATCCACTTGGGTCCATCATGGCCCACCGAGGTCAGCTCTCTCATGGTAGAGGAAAACAGACCTCAAGTAAAGAGTGAAACATGCAGCGGCATATTAGTACCCGCACCACATCCTCACATAGTTTAGTGTTGTACTAAAGCAAACTCATGTAATGGAATCAGAAAAAATGTACTTTAACATATTCTAATTCATTCTGCAAAGAGGCCTGGGAATAAATGATGGGCTGAGCCGCAATCTGAAGTAAACACTGGTTCCCTTGATCATCATTCACAGCTTATTAAATTCCTGGTGAAATTCCTCAAGCTCCTCACCATCTTTCCACTCTCTGGTAGCGGGGTGCAGGTATCCAAACAACTCGTCTGTAGTCACCGCTTTAGGGTTGATGTCGTTCCATACGGGCTTCATCTTCATGTTTGCATAGGTTCTGTGGAGAGTCTTCAAGATCTGGTTGAATAAACGTTATAAATATAAGACACGCTGCTCTTTTGGCAAAAGCAAACAAATTACCACTTTTTATATTTGTGTGATACACCTCCTATGTTTTACTACATTGAATAACCCAAACTAAATTGTACTAATTGCAATCTGAAAACATGTGTGGGTATGAGGATGATGGTTTGGATTAAATGGGCAAATACCATTTTGAATGTGGTTTAACAGATACAGTACAGAAGTTAACCTGGCTCTTTCCGGTTCCTGGTCCGCCTACTACAAACACAGAGTGTCTGACAGCCAGCAGCTCCTCCAGCTGGGTCACCTGTAGACACACAAACATTGAATCACTTTCCCACAAATGACAGACTTAGTATTTAAAGTTAAAACCTTCAAGTCAGAACCGTAACTGTAACAAGCATACCAAAATCCCTCAGTACCATGACTGAAATAGAGGCATTTAAATTCCTCTAAAAAGCACTTCTAAAGCACCTTAAGTATGAAGTTTTCCTCCGGCTGCAGACGCAGCTCAGTGACTGACTGCCGGACAGCGTTCTCCAGCACAGGGTCTCTCTTCCTGGGCACGTCCAGCTGGGGAAACAGGTCACTGATGAGCCCGAGGAATATCGGCACATCGCTGGTCACTATCTTGGGCAGGTTGAAGTCCCTTAGTGCGCGCATCAGCACCTGGAAGTTACACTCTGGATGTCTAGATGTACTCATAGTCATATCATTGCACATTGTCCTTCCCCATACACCCTACCTGTTCCTCCGGTCTGCTCCGGTCCTCTCTCTTCAGAGATCCAGCTACAACCAGGACTGATTTGATAGCCCTCAAGCCCCAATCGTAATGATCCTAACAGTTAAAGGGAATGGACTGATCAAGCAATGAAAGCCAGGATGAGAAAATGTGTTTTGTCTTCAAATACAAAAAAGGATATTGAATATTCCAATTAGCTTTCTAAATAGTGTTCATCCTAAAAGAGTACAAGGGTTAGTTACAGTATGTTCAGTGTCATATGTACCTGCTTGGACAGCAGCTCCTTACAAAGAGTGTAGAGGCTGATGAACTTTCGTGCCAGCAGACGAGCATCGATGAAGCCTTCGGCCACCAACATGATCTCACAGATCAGCTCAAAGTCTGGGATCACCATGGCGCAGGGCCTACACAGTTAGCAAAGTCATTAATAATTAAGTTGAGTTTGGCACTTTGCTAACTCTTGCTTTATCTCTCAGTTTCTATCAGACCTGAATAGAGCCTTGAGGTTCTCTGGGAGCTCAGCCCTGCCGGCATAACCCGGGTTCAGAGTGATGAAGATCCCCACTGTCGGCTTCAGCTCAATCTCCTCTCCCAGGAAATGGAACCTACATACACACAGCAAACAGATCACAAAATAGGTCTCGACTGGATTCCTTAATATATGAATAGTTTATATAGCAGGTAATTATTTCCACAAGCACCTTTGCTTCTTGTTGCGTACAGCATCCTGTATGGTCTTGACCTGCACAGCGACCACAGACAGCACTTCCACCGAGATCCTGTTGAACTCATCGAAGCACCCCCACACCCCCGTTTGAGCCAGACCTTTGTAAATGTTACCTATGGACTGAAGACCATGTGATGGAGACAGATGCATTAAGCTGAAGGGTGGCATGAACATAAAGGACAATATAAGTGGAGTAAACAGAGCGACGGAGGATATCTGTGAGTGTCCGCGCTACCTTGTAGTCCATCTGCTCTGAGCAGTTGAACACATATACCATGATACCCAGGGAGCGTCCCAGGTCTTTGGTGGTCTCTGTCTTACCGGTGCCAGCTGGGCCTGAGGGGGCACCACTCATAGTCAGATGGAGGGACTGGGTCAGGGTTATGTAACACCTAACAGAGGTAGGGTTGAGATATAAAATCATAAAAAACCCATTAGTAAACAAAGTAATTATAACAGTTTAGGTTGTTCAGCAACACCTACATACTCCCAGATCCATTTTCCTCATATATGTTCACATTCTATGGATTGTTTTTTTGTCATATGGATCATCTATACTTTCATTTTATTGTTGATTATTTTGAGCACGTCTTTCCACTCTGATAGAGACATCCTTCCTCCTGAGGTTTCTTCTATTTTTCCCCTGTTCAGGTTTTTGTTTTCCTATCCAAACTGAGGGTCATATTCTGTGTACATTTACATTTGCACTGTTTTATTGTTGTTTTATTTATGTGTCACATGCTGCCTTTTGTACTATCTATTTTTATACTTAGATTTTACATTGTTTGGCATTCTGTGGACAGCAAACGAATAATTTCACTGTGCGTAAAAAACACATTTCTTTACTGTGCATGAAAATAAACACTTTGAATCTTGAATATTATAAAGCCCCCTGAGGCAAATTTGGAATTTGTGATATTAGGCTAAACATATAACATACTTATACATAATTGACTTGACTGGGAGCCCTTTTTTTACAATAATATCTGTTTAAACAGGGGTCACATGCCACTTGTCTCTTTAAAGTACACATGTTTAATGATGTGTACATTCAACGTGCATCAGTGGAGCATACATGTACGTGTACCTGTCAGTGAGTGGCGTGATGACTAGTCTGTTCGTGTTCCCCAGGTATTCGTAGCTGAACTGGAACTGGGCGTCGCAGATGTTGACGTAAGAGTGTCTGGTTTCATCGTCCCAGCGGTGGCGTAACTGGGAAAGCCACGCAAATGCTTGACCCGTCGTCACCTAGGAGACACACGCAGTTACAGCGACAGGAAGGTCTTCCTGCTCGTACGACGCCTCATACAGCAGATGTGTGTTTTGCTTCGGCGTTACCTTCTGAGATATGAGGCTGGCGACCACGTCTCGTGCGTGGACATCAATGGTGCAGACGGTCATGATTTTCTGTCTGTCTCCGGGAGTTAGATCTCCGAGCAGCATGTGGATCAGTGAGTTCAGCTGCGTGACCTAGAAGAAGAAAACCAGGATTCAAACACAAAGCCTGCTCACCCAACCGTCCTCACTCTGACTTCATAGCACTACCTGTTTCCTGTTGTAGTCTTTGAGAGCCGTCTCAAATCCCTCCTCCACCCTCTCAAAGGCGATGCCCACGTCCGTGGCCCACCACACCTGACTGCCGGTCAACCCTACCTGCGGGATGCAAAAGAAATCAGATGGCAGACCACAGACCAGTTTGTGTGTTTGTGAAGCTAAAGCTATAACGGACCTGTGCAGGGAAGTCAAACAGCCACTGGTCTCGTGGTTTGTCCTCATAGGCAGCCACGGCCTCCTGGATCTCCTTCCGGACTGTGCAGCGCATGGTGCTCTCTAAGGCACTCAACCAACACTCTGCCTGAAGAGAGACACTACATGTTAAGACATGAATACAATGCCATGCTATACAACATTCAATTCTTACACATATCGACAGTGTAACTCTACTCGTATTTGCACACACAGGAATCAAATTTAGTTTTTCCAGTACCTGTCCTTCACAGACACATGGCTCAGAGAATGGAACATATTCGCCCTCACGGCTGTACATCCCCATAGCAACCGCCTCCCCATCCTCCTGCCCTCCTCCACCTGTGTCGGAGTCCTTGAATCGAAGATCTGCTATATTGTCAAAGAGCTTTAGCAAGTGTCTGGTCACCTGGGAAAAAACCCCACAGATGGAGAGACTTCCATTTATATTTTAAAGGTTATGTTATTTACAGACCGCAATTCTTTGGACTGAATTGAAAATTCTTTGGACTGAATTGAAAATTCTTATCTTTATTAACATTCTCCGCTCCACCAAGACATATATATTCAACTGAAACATCCAACGTGCTGACTATCTCTCCATATGTTCTCTCCTGGAAAACACAATCAAATTGTAATTTGTCCGTCACCTGTTTGGGCTGTGTTCCCTTGGAGACAATCTCCAGCAGGTCAGAGGCAGAGACAAAGTAGAATCTGGGGAACGTGAGCCTCTTGGTCTCCAGGTACTCGGCCAGGGCCTTCTCGCACACAGACAGCCTCTGCTGCAGGGTCTCCAAGTTCTCCAGGAATCCAGGCCGGTTGGTCACCTCTACCACATTGCTGTTCTGCACCACCTCAGTCATCAAGCTCTGGGGGTGGAGAAAAGCCATACGATTGGAGAGAAAATAGAAAAAGACATGCAACAGTGAGATGGACACATGTGGGCTAGTTACCTGGAAGTCAGTGTGAATCCCCTGGAAACGCTCCGCGTCATTGGCCAGCTGGCAACGGATGTCGTGGCTGTTGGTGAAGATGCTGTTGAGGTGGGCCCAGGTCCTCTGCACACTCATCCAGGAGGAAATGACCAGGTCTGCCACCATCAGCTTCCTCTGCCACCCGCTCACCTCTGCCTGGAAATACTCTACGTACTTACTCATGAGGATGTTCTGCAACTGCACCTGTAGAGGAATAAAAGGAGGAGCTTCACATGATGATCTGTAAGAGCATTGTAAATGTATGTTCAGATAAAATAAACTAGTAATGACCATATTTAGGAAGCACTACCGGCATTACTGAAATGATACACTTTGGAAATGATTATCACACTCACCTGGTTGTCCTCCAGTGTTTCTATCAGATTCTCATCGGCTTTGAGCAGAGGGGTTCCTGTGCTGCTATGAGCCTCATATGACAACGACATCACACTCCAGGTCTGGGTTATCTCTGCCAACACCTGAGCAAATACAGGTAACGGTACAAAATGTGACACCTGCCTTTTGAAGAGGAGGGGAAAACACACAAATTGTGCAGTGGGATAAAAATCCAACTTGCAATGATGTTATTGTGGCCATTGTGGGTCTGCTTCATTATTATTTATGGCAATCTTTATAAAAAAAATTGGTCAAAGTTCCAATTTATTGGTTAGAGTGTTTGCCAGGAATGTTTTTTGAGATTAAAAATGAATTTGCATCCTTGTCAACCGATATCTGAACTGTTTCTATAAATGCAGGTATTGCGACTCAAAAAGGAGTGTTCTTAAATAATCTTGACTATTACAATTACTGCATTCATACACAGGACACTATTTCTCAACTGGTTAGTTTCTATGATACCTACTTTCTCTATGGCCATTTCTTTCACCGCCTTGTCCACTATGTTTTTGACCTCATCCTCCACACGGTGAAGCTGTAATTCCAAAAGGTCCCCCAGGGTGGTGCCTTCCCCCATCACAAACCTGACCTGAGGAACAGAAAGAGCACAAGACACCCATGAGTGTGATCAGATTTCAGATAGGGATAATTGGGTTCACTGAACTGTGCTGGTCATCACAGGGCTGGACATGAGCCGGCAGCATAGTTGATTGAAGGTAGAGTATGTATCGAGAACTCAACTTAACAGAGTGGACGGTATCGTATACTGTAGAGAATGTGTTTGCTGATGAAACAGTATTGAATCAGATGGTATGAGACATTGTGAGTCTCATACCCCGGTGGTGTTCATAAGCTGTTGCCAGTGTCTTTCTCTGACGGCGGAGTTTTGCAGCTCGTTGACGGCTCTCAGAGAAGTCAACAGGTTCTTCACAGTCGCCTCCAGGCCCAGGTAAACATCCCACAGCCGCACCTCCTTATCCAGCATCTTCATCTCCTTAACGTGCAACAGGGAGTGTCGTGAGGTATGAAAACGAGCAAAAATTAAATATTTTAATGTTTGTCCATGGAAGCTTACTTTGGCGAATCGCCTGAGCTCCATGTCCATCTGCTCCACATTGATCTCTTTCCACGGGGTCTTGGTCCAGTCTTCTATGCTGGTCTGGCAGGAGAATGGAAACATTTCATCTGTGATTCTCTTACGGTGAAAATCAATTTCGCCATACAGTCTTAAAGGTCATCTATACCTATGGTGTGGTGAGGAAGCTTTGCAGGGATTGAGCTAATGATTTATACATGGAGCTCAAACATAGCTGAGAAATAAAAAAAAAATGTGCCAATTAACATTTACCTTCACAAAGATGACCATGTCCCAGACCGCCTTGACCAGTATGATGTCAGAGCGACACTGGCGCAGTTGCTTGTAGTCTGGGAAACTGACCTCAAACAGATCAGCTGTGTCCTGCAGCCTCTTCATTTCTGCCTCCATCACCGCGACCGCTCGATTAGACTGGAGACACATTTTCATGTCACGGCATTTATTGTGTTGTTTGCTCGATTCCATTTAATTGCACTAAAAATAATTACTTTTAAACTTTCCTTTTCGAACAGGCGGTAAAAGAATGTCTCTCAGTGCTCACCTTATCAATTAGTCTATATTGATCCTTCAAATTGGTTTTAAAGATCGGCTCGGTACAGAACTGTTCTCTGAACTCATGCTGCTTGACCTAAAATGTGAAAAAAAAACAAAAGAAAACACACATTTGTGATCGTTTGAAGCTGAATGTCCAATGCATATTTCTCCATCGATAACTGTGTACGCTGGGGGGGCTGGGGGGTCAGTCATATATAATGCAGGAAAGAAAGTGAGAAGACTAGAAGATATTGAGCTCTTTGTAAGGGGTTGACATCCTATCCTGCACATACACACACGCACACACACAGGCTCACCTCAAACCGAACACATTTCCTGCGTATAACAGAAACTTCATTTGATTGTAGTGGCGCCACTTCATGTTTGACTGTGAATGCAATTTTCCTCAGACTCTTCCACTTCTCCGGCAGCTCCTGTGTTTCGTGGGTGTAGAATAAAGAGAGGGACATAATGTAATGATAAGTGTGTGTATGTGTGTGTATATATATATATCTGCAGATGAGTGCACTGTGCATTATCACAAACCTCGAGCTGTGTGTAGACGCTCTCTGGCAGCTGCTGTCCGTAGGTCTTGAGGAGCTCAGAAGTGGACTTGAGAGGTTTGAAGTGCTGTTCGTTGCTGATCTGCCGGTCTCGTATGGCCATGAGGTGTCCCATTATGTCCACCAGGCCTGCATAGTCGCCATCCGACACCTTGTTTGAAAGGCCGCGGGCCGTGTCCTGGGCAAAAGATGATAATTCCCTAACGCTGCAGGATAGAGAGGAAGGAGGAGAATGTAAGTGAGGAGAGGCACCGGAAAAACGTTTCTTCAATGATGAAATAAAAAGAATCACTCAAGCATAGCACTCCACTTTGTCAAAAGAAGATTGCTTTCCATTGCTTTTTACTATTGTGGGCTTAAGGCCACAACCAGAAACATAATCAGTACACTTAATAATTGACCACTCTGTATTGTATGATGTTATGTAACCTCTGGTTGACATGGTTAAGCAGGTGCTCCTTGAACATCCAGCTCCATCTCTTGATGACGTTCATCAGTGTGTGCTTGAAGGGTTTGATATCGAGCTGCAGCCAGCCACAAAACACCTTCTTGTCCTCCAGCTTGCTCACGCGTACGTACAGAGACTCAAACAGGTTGATCTGGAATGAAGAATGATACAGTGACTAATAGTTGGTCAGAGTCGGTGGGACCAACTCCCATTAAAACACTGAAAAGACTGTTTGTTTGAATCACAAATGTGAAGCACACCTGTTCTTTGAAGTTCTCCAGGGTGGGCGGGTTCTTTTTCAGCTCATAGTCGGCATACAGCTCAGCTTCCTCTGTACTTAACACGTGGCCGTACAGTAGGAACTGTCTCATAAATTCAGACCTGTGAAAGTTGAATTCTGTCCTTTAGCAAATACATTCATTAGGGATATATTTCAAGTGATGAGAATGGGATCATACCCAATCATCTTTTGGGGTGTATTTTAGTTATAAGGCAATATAATGCTTTAAAGCAGAGATCTTCAACAGGGGTTCCGGGACCCCTGGGGGGTTTGCAGTGTTACTGCAGGGGGTCACCGAAATAATTTGATCCCAAACCTTTCTTCCATTAATTCAAATATGTCCAAAAATACAGATTAACATGAATACAACTTATAATAATAAAAAATGCCAATATAGAATTAAAATTTGTTCAAAAACAATATGAATCCGTCAACAAATATTATTTGAATGGCTTAGCATTGTCCTGTGATAGACTGGCGACCTGTGTACCCTGCCTTCGCCCAATGACAGCTGGGATCGGCTCCAGCCCACCCGCGACCCTGAATACAGGATAAGCGGTAGAAAATGGATGGATGGATTGGTTTAGCATTGTATACTTACATCCTTACAAAGTACTTTTATACCTGGCACTATAGGCTGCACTACACATAATTATAAGCCCGGTTTAATAAGCAACACAATTTTATACCATAATAGGGGTCCCTTGACCATGTCGTCCGTATCAGCCAAGGGGTCCTTGGCCTGAAAAACGCTGAAGACCTCTGCTTTAAAGGTAAAAAATAAACATGACAGCCATAAACTTCTGACCTGTCATCAGTCCAGAGGTAGCGGAAGCTGGCAAACGAACCCTGATAATCTCTGACCTGAAAAGGCAACACGATCTCCAAAGCTGTAAGCATCATAAATGAACCTCCCATGTGTGGACTGAAAACAAACACTTACCTTTGCGATAGCTGTGCGTGCCCGTGAGCGGATGACATGGCACATCTCTGTCAAATCCTCCATTTGGTTTATGTCGCACTGCAAGACGAAGAAACAAGGTGGCGTGTGATCAGGGCATGTGCACGCGCAAATACTTCTGAACCTGTAACCTCTAATCTGTGGAGCACCTGATAGTCATCCAGCTGTTTATGCTTCGCCACTCTGGGAATGAAGGAAGCCATGTTGGTGATGTCGGCCACCATACTGTCCACAATATCGTAGAAGTTGCCACTGTGGCTGAAGTCCAATGAGGGGTCAAAGGTCATCTCATTGCTGTTGAGCACCAGTTGGACCTCAAAGAGTGGTGTGATGCGCTGGGTTGCATCCATGTTGTCCATGAGGTACTGCAGGGAGCAGCGCACGGCGCTAGAGAAGCCTGTCAGAATCATGCGGTCCACGTAGTCTGTGTAGGCCTGCCACTCACGGCTGTCAGGGTCGGTCACACCCAGCAGAGACTGGCTCTCCTGGAGTGGAAAAGTGGTGTGTTAGAGAGGGGAAAATGACCAGGGGTCCGTTTCACACTGCAGGTTTAGTGAAAACCTTAGTTAGTTAACCCTGAGATGAGGGAAACTCTGGTTTTTCGGTTTCACAAAGCCAGTTCAGCATAACTCTGAGTCAGTTACCCGGGTAACATACTCCGTGAACCTAACCTGCTCGCTAGCAGGTTTGCTTCAACAAACCCTGAGTTTCTCCCTACATGTCTCCGCCTTTTTCCAGAATCTGAACCAACTCTGAAAAAATGTGCCGTCCTTTCATCGTCAACCTAATCGATATGGAAATAAAAGTGATTCTAGCAGCTTTGCGTCGGGAGAGGATTTTGATTACCTTTCCTTTCAATCACATTAGATATTATCTAAACAATATTCTCCGACATTTTCAACATTTCATATCGCGGACATAATCCGCAACCAGATTCTTTGCGGAGGTAGTGTTTTTGCGAACGGGAGATTTATGAAATGTTTAAGTACATTTCTGTGTTGAAATACCTGCTTATATTTACTGTTTAATATGTGAAATATGATTAAAATCATATGCCTTAGTCAACGTATTTGCACAATATTCTTATGCTTAATTTTCAACTGAAGCCACTTTCTTTTTGTCCCTGGGGGGGATTACACCCAATGAAAATTATAATTTATTCATTGCGCTACTTTGTGGACTACGGGAGTTGAACCCTTGTCGCCTACACCGTGGGTCGTGTTGCTAACCGTTACCCCACAGTGTTGCTATACAAGGCCGAAAATAAAGAGTTATCACCTTTAGATCAATAGACTATTTCATTCAGTTATACACATTAGATCGGGCAGTAATTGTCTGCCACGCTAACTATCACTATTTTGATGCAGTTACGTTGCTCCTCTTTCTCAGGATGAGCTTGTTTTCTACAAAAACAATATCTAATAACGCTCTCCCGGTTGCCATGGTGAATCGTAGTATCGGAGCTCCATTGATGATGGCTTTATAGAGTCGGCAGGAACGCGCGTAACTCAGAGTTTACATACTCAGAGTTGACTGAACTAATTCACAACCGCTGTTCTGAAACCGAAAACTCAGAGTTGCTCATCTCAGAGTTGGTCAACTCAGAGTTCAGGGTTAAGTTCAGAGTTTGTTGAACCTGCTTTGTGAAACGGGCCCCAGGAGTGAGATCTGTTAGTGAAGAAGTCCTTTCCCGCATCAAGGTGAGAGAATGTACCTGCAGCAGTTTGTGTATTTCCTCCCCTGTAGTGGTGATGAGTGTGTGCTGTTTGGAAACGCTTTCTTCAATGTCAGAGAAGATGAGGAGCATAGTACCGCGGCTCTTTCTGGTGATGAAGGCACGGTGGCTGAACTTCCCCATGAGGGCCTGAATGGCCTCCACGTGAGCTTTGCTCTTCTGGACACGACTAGAAATGCTCTGAAAACGGAACAGGATGGAAACAGGACAAAAACTATCACAAGCAGTAATTACATTCCCATTGGTTGATGGCTTGGACCACACAAGGAGAATGTCAGGATTCATGCAACATCAGCAGGCAACAGTTTCACTGCAGCAAATGATGTTTTTGATGCTATTGAACAAACGTATAACTTTGTAATATTTCTAAATGTGGCAGAAAAATGCAAACTCTCAGTATCATTGAGTCAAGCGGTCAAAAGATTTCCTTAACATACACAATAAATGCTTGGTACCTTGACCAGGTCTCGTGTGCTCTGGATGTAGTCCCACAGGTCGTCCTGAGCCCAGTTCAGCTCCCGGAGGGCCGGATCCAGATGTCGTCTCGTCCCATCCATCTCATCTTTCACCAGTCCCAGCTCCACAGCCAGGATGGTGCTGTGGAGCTGGTTGTACCATTGGGTCACCAAGTTCAGAGTCTGTGTGTACTGCAGGATACGATGCAGGGTTAACACTTACTTTCTGATAATTTTCAACATACATTACCTACCAGAAGCTTAGTTTCCCACCATGTAGAGTTTCTCCCGTTTGGAGTAGAGATGGAGAGCTGCTTTAGGAATGTTTTGGTTCTTCAGTATGCTCAGATACTTCACCTCTCTAAGCACTGACGTCAGCTTGGGAGGCAGAGAGGGAGAGAGAGAGAGAGAGAGAGAGAGAGAGAGAGAGAGAGAGAGAGAGGAGAAATACAATAAATTGATAAGAAAAGAAAATGTAGCAAATGTAAAAGCTTTCATGAATTTATTTATTTTTAGTAATCTGACTTTTTGAATCTTTATTGTATATACTTGATTGATTTGACCTCTTATTTGTGGTGTAAAAGCAAACATATTTAATTGTGGAATGACTTGTAAAGTGGAATATCTAAGTTCTACTATACTGTAGTTCACTGCATGTAACATTCCTGTTATCTGTTAGCAGGTAAGACTAAATTTACCAAACCCCGTACACTTTGTGCTTACTGCAGGGCTGAAGTTGACCTGGAACAGGCCTGTGTCAGTTTCCACTGTAAGCAGTGATTCCTTCAGGTGGGTTTCACAGATTTCCTCCAGACCCTCGGTCCACTCTGAGAACAGCTCCTCGTCATGCTGGTCCAGAACCTCTAGAACATGCTCACACTTATGGAGGGCATTGTCCGCTTCAGCGCACCCCAGAGGCCTGGAAGGCAAGGGAGGGCAAAGATAAATGAAGATGGTATGTGTCTTGGGGAGTACTACTGCACATGTGAAATTAAAGTATTTTTTGATGATAGATAGCCTCAAATGATGTCTCTGCTTTATGGGAACGTGTAAAGTGAAAATGTATTGTGAACACAAGGACTGATCAGTTGTTAAATGAGATAATTGTTTCTATGTGTGATGAGTACGGCCGGTCCCTACACGTGGGCCAGCTGGCAGAGGTTGCTCCTGTTGGTGAGGATGCGAGTCCGAAGCTCCTGTGACCATTTGAGGTTTCCTGCCACCGATGGCATGTTCTTCCCCAGGACAATACAGCCAGACCGCAGCTGAAACACAGGCTGAGTTATATTCATCACTTTCAGCTCATACTTTTTGCCAATGTTTGTAGCATGCCTTTTGCTAAGTTGTGAATCATAATGCCATATGTGTCATGTTAAACTGAGACAGAAGCAGGTGGCTGTAGTTTCATCATATGGCTGCGTTTTTGTATATTCTGAAGTAAGAGTGTCAAGTCAAAATATTTAGTTCTGTTGGACCTCTCTTACCCCATCTTTGTGTTGATCGAGTATAAGCTGACACTGGTCTACTTCCTGGTTGAACATGTCCAACAACACCTTGTAGTTAGGAGAGAACAGCTGGTGGATTCTGGGTCTTTCAAGCAGGGTGCTGAAAATCTTCAATAACTAGACGGGACACAGAAAGTTGATATTAGACCTTCAGGTAATAGGATATCCAAAAATATATTTCTGTTCTACTTTGGAGAGCTTTTTATCTAGTCACAAACCATTTGAAAGGCAAGGCCGTCCTATTTTTGAAGAAAAGGCTGAAAACGACATACCCAAAGTAAAATGGTTACTGTTTTTGAACCCCTATGACTACAGGCACAAAGCTGAGCATTCCTGAAAGATAACCCTTTGAATTTTCTTCTGCAGGTGTCAGATTTACTCTAAGTGTTACTGACACTGAGTTACTGCAGCTCAAACATAGTGGAAATTGCATTTTTTTTGCCTCGCCTAAATTATTTTTCTTTTTGAATGAAACAAGTTCGCTGTGGCTGTTATAGATAGGCCTAAAAGTTGAATGAAGCCACAGCCACAAGCCTGACCAACAACTGGTAGAAAGTAGATAAAAAGACACCCAAAAATGAGCTTTGCAAGTGCAGTGTTGTAGGGCAATGTCAGACGGAGCTGCATCTGGAACAAAGTGTTCCAAATGAGATTATGGGTATTTTTAGGTATATAATTCTACTTTTTTTTGTTGTTTATTTCACCAGTTCTACAACTACTACTAATAAAACCAACATTTTTTTAATGTTTCTTTACATAACAGCCTTCTGTAATGAGACGCTGCATAACTATCATATCTGCAGGTCACAGTCTGACCTTTCTGAGCTGCTGCGCTCTCAGCCTCAAGCCCCCTCCCCTCATGTAACATACCGCTGGAATCGTAAGCTCATTGGCTATAAGACCTGTCAGTCAAAAATGTACTCCTCTGCCTATTGGCTCTCTGCTGGGGATTCTCGTGGTTGGTCAGCCGAGAGGCAGTGACGCACTGGCTCTCTTGATGGACAGATTTTTCAGCCAATCCGGATCGCAGGATCGTGGAAGGGGGCTTGTTTTGTCGCCAGGAAGTAGCGCTACACGGAGTTAGCAAAGTCCGTCATCGAAGAGCGATAACTAGCGATAAACAGCTGCCGAAGCGGAAGCAGGAAGTAACGGCGCCATGGGTCCTTTCGGAGCGAAAAAAATGAATGGTGTTCAATGGACGGAAAATAATTATTATCTGATCCCCCGGTCGTTATGCCTTGGATTACACAAATGTTGTTTATAGGCTTAAATTATAATTTTCCATGTCAAGAGTTTGACCGTTTATTGTGCAATTCTTCAGTTAAAATTCATTGAGAAAACACAATGATAAAGACTACATGTTGTGTCGCGTATGTGACGTCACGTCATCGCCCTTTTCCCTCCCCATCGGCGAAGTTGAGGCTCTCCACATGACCCGACTTATAGTGGTTCTCCCCCCTTTCGATACTTTTATTCTGCCCTTGGAAAAAAGCGGTGAAGTGGAGCAGAGAAACAGCCATCTCGGCGGACTTCGGACTCGGCGGGTGGTGACGTATATCATTCGCGACGAGAACAGCGAGGAGCTGTAGTTCACAAAGCGGCTCACACAAAACCTAACTTTATCAAAACTCTTCGCGCTTAATTGTCGTCTTCTTTGCGTGAAAAATTTTCTTTAAATATCACAAAGAACATATGTGAAATCCATGGCACAATTCAAACGGGACCAGAAAATAATTTGTATCTACCCATTGAATCGCATTGATATTTTTTTGCTTTTGAGGACCCATGTCCCGGAAATGGAGGGGCGGGACTTCACCACTCTATAAACAATCTTTTGTTCAGAAACTCACAACGTCAACACATGGCGTGTTATGGATGATTACCAGAGATCGCGTGCTCGTGGGACTAAACGAAGTAGCTACTTTTGTTCGTTGGACTCTTACCGTTCTCTGGATATAAGGATTAGCATGCAACATGTTCTTTTTGGACTTCGAGACAGCTCGAAAGGTAGGGAACTCCTGTCATGTTGTTGTTATTTTTCTGTGCACTCCTTGCACACATGCTGTGTTTGCTTTTGATGTGTTTTCCGTGAGCCTAAAACGGCGTACTTTTTCGATTCGCGAGACTCGTAGCTTTCAAATGATGTGTAATATGACTCAGACACATAAAAATAATATGCGAGTAAACAGAATGAATGCGAAACTACTGCAAAACGGCCCGTCGGCGGGCCTGACAAGAAGACAGGTTAAATAGAATGCATGCAGCAAGAAATACGGACAAACCTTAAAGGTTGATTTCAGGTTTTTGGAGTGCTGGAAGGCCAGATTGAGGACAGTTCCCAGCCTCTGGTCGAAATCTCTGTTCTGCTCCACGAAACGCTTGTAGTCGCGCACAAAATCCTGGGCACAAGATGGCATCATAAATTATAGATATTTTCTGTCCTTTTCCTGATTAAAATGCTTTGAGTCCAATGATATTATTAGCCACTGTTTATTCCATTATAATTTCATGTTGTACTTTAAGTTTTCCCTCGTTGAGCTGATCAGTATTGACCGGAATAACACGCACTTGCGAAAAAATATATTACACAGATCAATTTCTGATTCAGTTCCAGCTTTAATTGGCTGAGTCACACTGGGAGCCGTTGTAAAAAAGCTGTAAATGATCCAGTAAATTAAATCAAATTGATGCACTGACTAATAAAGACTGCTTTCACTGATTCTTGCGGGTTGCCTAGCAACTACTTTGCTTTGCTAGTTTTCAATTACCGTACTGCTGGGTGGAAAAATTACATCCAATTGTTATTTTTTATTATTCGGCTGTGCCTGTCGATGCCACTTATGAATTGTTTGGAATCGCAGCCCTTTGGGGCTTATTAATGACACAGCAGTGTGATATCAGAGGCAACCATAACAAATGATTTCACTATAGTGTGGGCCTCACGTCGTCAGTGTAGTCCAGGGGGTCATATTTGGTCTCTCTGAGGGCCCTCCAGCGGTCATGAAACTCCTCGCTCATACTGAAGACCATCTCACTGAGGACCTTCCCTCTGGAGCCACCCAGTTCAACCTTCTCCAGCTTCAGAAAGTCCAGCGCTGTTGCAAAAAGTTCCTATGAATGAGAGGAGAAAAGCCAATCATATGATGGTAATCAAATTAAAAAAAAATTAAAAAACACACTCTCTGGTGTGGCAGTATGATATCCACTAGAATACTACACAAATATACATTAAAAATGAATATACAGTGGTTTACTTGGTGTAAATGTGTTGGGAATAATGTCATCAGGCAAATTTTCCTGGCATCTTAGGAATGACATCCAGAGGGGCACATTTCTAAATTTCCTTTAAAACCAACACAAACAGAGCTATGCTTGTCAACCCAGGCACCTCGATCATGAGCAGCCTCTCCATGACGCGGTCCGACCGCTGGAACACAAGCGCAGCCGGAAAGTCCCACAGCTTGACGGCCTGGCTGTGTCTGTAGTACTTGGGTATCCGCTGCCGGTGAGTGTGAAATAATTGCTTGAAGGTGCGCAGAACTGAGATGGTTATCTGGACTCTCTCCACCCCCTCCTCGAGCTCCATCTTAAACAGCTCTTCTGGGATGAGGTAGGCAACGGCCTGCGTTCAGACACACAATCATATACAAAATATTCTAGATATGTATTCTGTCTCCCTCTCTTTCACACATATGCAGAGATGACATCACTGCACCTTTTCAATGATGAGGTTGCAGAACTCCTGCAGGAGGACCACCATTCGTTGTGGCGTACAGTAGTATTGGGAACGGCTCCAGATGAGACAGAGTGTGTGGAAAAGAGGAGGCAGCAGAGCGTCCACCTGTGGGAAACTCCTCTCTTCTAAGGTGCTGATCACTCTCCTGAGAGGGCGTAAATACAGATCGATGTCCTCTGCTTCCAACACCGCTACGATCATCACATACAGAGGTAGTAAAGGAGAACATGATGCTTACAGGGGGTTCATCACATTAGAGTATGCAATCGCAATAAATTATCTGGCTAAATACACATTTTTGTGCTTTGAGACAGATAGAGAGAAGTTATTTGTGTATTTGAAGACTGTGCACTCTGGATGTAAGAGCAGTAAATATTAAGATAATGACCGACTAACATGAGGACATAGCCCTGATGAATGATAAGTAATCTACCCTCATTGACTTTGAGGCGAATTTCCTCGAAGGAGGAGTAGTAACTGCTCTTGACGCTTCTCAGGATCTTCATGATGCTCTCCACTTTGGGGCTCTCGATCTAAAAACAAGGAAATCTTGATAGGATGTACACTCGCTGCTACTTTGAGAACTACAGTTTTTTTTTTACAGTTTGAATTGACAGCTCCCCTGCCAACTTCCACACAACCAGTGTCATACTTGTGACTGGATCCCCAGCAGGTTTTCCCTCTGAGTGGCCCAAAATTGGAGCTCTACGCTGGGTCCCGGGTGGTCTCCCCCACGCAGCAGCGCACCAGAGTCTTTCTTCAGTACGTTCCATATCTGTCCAGACCACTGAACTATAAGAGTTTCTATAGAGTATAACAAGCTACGGTCCAGTGGCCAACCGGTGGGGCTGAGGGAGACAGAGAGTGATATTGTTGGTAAAAAAAATAAAAAAATAAAAAATGGCAATATGGGCTCTGGACGTACTGTAACTTTTAACCAGACTTAATGTATTGATTTCTATTCTGGAAATGTATTAAATTTAGCAAACAATTAATAAGATGAATAGACAATTTCAGAAAACTTGAAGGCCTAATACCACAAGTTAGCTAAAGTAAGATGGTATGCTGAAATGGAAATTGGCTATTTTAACTCTTGAAAAAACGACAATAAACAAGATGTAGCCTACATAAGTAAAGCAGTTAGTTATAATTAAGTGATTATTATTATTATTAGATTTATTTTATTTTGTTGCAGTGTCACGCGAGAAAAACAGGAAGTATGTGACTTCCGGTTACTGGTTGAAGATGAGTAAAGTTGCAACTGAAGTTGGGTCAGGCTGGAACTCAACGAATGTGAAGTACGGCATCGTCAAATGACGTTAAGGTTGTTGTTGTTTTTTACCAAAACGTTTTTATTAGAAAAAAAAAATTGAGTCGAGTATATCTAATTTTCAATTTTGGCGTGATAGTCAAGACTTCTCCTGGAATGAAATTCGCGTTTAGCTAGGCTGTTAGCATAACCCACTGACCCGAGGACTACGTCCTGGGGCCGAGCCCGCTCCACGCACAGCGGCAGCGGCAGCAGCGTGCGTCCCTCGGCGCGGCCCCGCAGAGTCACCACCCTGCTCCGCAGCTTCTCCAGCTGCTTGTGAATGTCATCGGACACCACCGGCGGCCAGTCCTCATGGTTCAGACCGTTGGACAGCACGCACACCAGCACCTACGCAGTAAGTCAACGACACATACGCTGCATTACAAACGCACACCAGTCATTCTTCCCATGTCTTTCTGCCAGCATTATTCTGAGTTGGGGAAACCAACACACCTATTAGTGTATGCCCCCCCCCCCCCCCCCCCTCCACACACACACACACACACACACACACACACACACACACACACACACACACACACACACACACACACACACACACACACACACCCTAGCCCACCTCAGAGATGACAACAGGTAGATGCTCCATAGGATATCCCGGCACTTCCCCCAGTCGCAATTGGTGTCTGAAGTCTTGGCGGGCGATTCTTTTTACGCCCCTCTTCAGCACACACAGTATCTTGGTCTTCCATGGCGGGGACGTCTTCACATGTGCAAAAACAGTAGGAATGCTTTCAACGGCATTGAAAGCACTAGAAATAAGTAATGACTTATTTCAAAAGTTGTGTATGTTAGATGGATGCGAAAAGACTTGCTGCATCCTACAAGTGAGCTTATTATCTTGTTTTAAGAGCTTAATGCACTTTTTACTCATGAAAATGTGTGTGCATGATGCTGTTTGTGTAAACATGTTGCTTGTATCTATATTTGATGACCAACAGATGATGAATGAGCCACTCTACCTGTATCTTTACCTCAGTGATTAGTATACAGACTTGCATACAAAAACTACAATGTTAAATTTCACACAATGCTATAACCAGCATTGATTAAACCAAGATAGGGAGATGAAGAAGAAAATTACACATTTTAGAATGAAGTTCCTGAACTTTTTTAGTATATATAAATTGAGTTTAGGCCTGTGTTACCTTTCAGCCTCTATCTTACCTGAGCATCTCCTGCATGCAAAGTCCCCCCAGGTCCGGTGAAGAGCAACAGCCTGTTGGTCCAGATGTGGTCCAGGAAATCCAGTATAATCTTCTGGTTCTCCTCTGCTCCGATGAAGCGGTTCCATTTATCCGTCTTCACTCGCAGCACGCAGAAGGCCTGCTCCCGAAGGAAGTCCACCCTCTCATCTGACAAGACCACCCCGGCTTTGAGAGAGGGCTCCTGGGGAACACGCACTCCTCCGCTGCCTAAACCTCCGCTGTTAATGCTCATGCTGGTGGGCTCAGCCATGAAGACCAAGCTGGCGGGAAGGTGAAATACGTCTCAGGCTATTACTACTCGATTTGAACCAGGCAAGAGAATATCAGATAAAAGACACAAACTCACCTGAAGCGGGCAAGATCAGCGGCTATACATGGATGTTTGCAATCATAGCAATTTTGCACTCTTTTCTACAGTCCCAACTTTATGTTTCTTCTCTCTTCTCCAGCTCTGAGGGCCATCAGCTGGAAAAATGATCCCCACCTTGATGGATAGTTCAGCTTACCACTGCGACAACGCTGTTTTCATTATCCTGCATGGTGGAGGCGGTTTGTGTAGCCTGCAACCCTATCCTGTAACCTGAGCCTCCATAGGAGACCTAACTAAAGGGACACCTCCAGGAAAGGTAATGATACTGCACTTGCACTCATGCACTTATAACGTTTTCAGTGACAGCGGTATATACATTTTTATTGGTATCAAATAGTTTTGTGAAGGCAGAAGAGTTGTACTAAGATGTTTTGTTATTTTAATATGTGGAAGAAATGTGGCGACTGCAACTGAAAACAGAGAAAGATGTTCTAGTCAGATTCATCTAAATTCAATAGAGGAGGTCTTTTGTATATCCTCTCTGACTAACCTATGCAATGTGCATCATGACCACATGGGGGCAGTGTGGTACAATGCTTTTGACAGCATCCTTCAAACTTAATCCAGTGACCCTATCCATGACATCCTATTACCCATGTTATGCCATTTATATAAAAACATGGAAAAATGGGACATTTCTCTAACTGTGTTACTTAAAATACCACAGCATTGATTACCCTTTTTAAAGATCCTTCACTTGCTTAGCCTCACGTAATGCATGAATGTAATCATATCGCAATTTAAAACAGGCTGACTGTAGAAGGCAGAGCCTTTCTGGGATGTCTGACATTCGAGTGTATTGCCAACCTTATGGTCATATATTTTATCCATACAAATGGACGATATAAGCGTCTAAACCTAATGATTTATCTCTAGTTTTCCTACATAGTGTCCCAATGCAGTTTAACCACTCCCCATTAGATTATGCACATTTCCTCATTAATACCACCACTTCATTTTCTATAATAACTCCCCTTTGGCTTAAAGTCTGCTTTGAACATTAGATACAATTCATGGAAGCAGTTTTCACTTCATATGACGTATATGTGTAATGGATGTATATGACCTTTGGACATTTGTGTCTTTATTTTTAACATAAGTGTTCAGCATTCATCATCGGCAGTGAATATTTCCATTGTTTGCCGTACCAGCCAATAATCCATGGCAGTTCTCCAAGGGAATTTGTCCTTTCTGAAATCTATAATTCCATGCCTCACTTCGTTTGCACGCGTGCATGTGTGAGTGTGTGCATGCGTGTGTGCGTGCGTGTGTGCGTGCGTGTGTGCGTGCGTGTGTGCGTGTGTGCGTGCGTGTGTGCGTGCGTGTGCGTGCGTGTGTGCATGCGTGTGTGCGTGCGTGTGTGCGTGTGTGCGTGCGTGTGTGCGTGCGTGTGTGTGTCCAAAGCCCAAGGCTACTGAGGGTGTCCCTTGGGTGTCTCCACACAGACTGTATCTAAGCCCATTTGAGCCTGCTGACAGCGGGAACATGACTGCCCATCTCTCTGTCTTCATGCCCAATGTCAGCTCTGCTCTGTAGGGATGGAAGGATGGAGGGCCAGAAAAAGAGATCTTAGGACAATTGGGGGACAAGTGGAGCTGGAGAGGGAGCCAATGGAGAGACAAAGGGGGGAAAAAGAGTGGATGTATGCCGGTCGGAGAATGAGGAAAGGCAGCAAGCTAGCAGAATACAAATGAGACAGAGAAGAGAGTGATGAAGGAGCAGAGGAGCAACAGCAGAATAAGAGATATGTACTTGGCCGGCTATTGGTGATAAATATTCAAGAGCGGTTGTGAACAGAGTCATTGCTGAGTAATGTAAACAGGAGGAGTAAAAGGGCAAATGTAAAAACACATATCCTCAGGCAATATTAAACTCCGAGGTCTTGACTTGAATTGAAATATCAGCTGTAAGTGGTACTATTTTTGCTCTGATGTAGCATAAAACTAAATTCTTTAAGAAAAAAAAAATCTCTGAGTAATGTAGTTTTAACCTGAAGCGTTTGCCTCATTTCTTTTCTCCTGCTCTTGTTCCACCACCTCTCCTCTTCGCTCTCTCCATTTGGCGTTTCCATGGCTACGCGTTGCTTGACGATCAGACCGCCACTCTTGAGTCCGGAGCTTCAGCCCGGCTCACTCTCTGTCTCTCCCCTCAACCACTCCTCTACTCCTCTCCTCATCACCCCTTTCCCCCATCCTCGGTCCGGAGAGGAAATTACATGTAGATGAGATTGAGGTCTCTGTGTCTTTCAACCACACTCACACACACACACACACACACACACCATGACGGCCGTCGTCTCCTCAGGCACTGGGAGTTTTCGAACAAGCCCGCACTTTACTACTCGCCACAGCCTTTTTTCATTTTGTCTTGTAGTCTCCGGGGAACACGACAGATTCATGTATTACTGAAGCAGGTGGACTCATGGGAGGCAGAGAAATGGATGAAAAAGGAGGATGGAGACAGAGGGAGGGGAGGGGGGGGCAGAGATGGCAAATGCATGCACACTTTCATAGACAGACAGACACACACATACACACACACAAAATGATCATTTCGAAGCTTGCCTCCTGTTGCTGGCTGACTACCCATGAAACCCTACCATGGCTGGCGACATGTATGTGCTTGTGTGTGTGTCCAGATGGTGCTGACCAGCCGTCCCTCCCAGGGTAGATGAAGTAAATGGAGCGATTACAGTAATGACCGACACACACATCTGTCTCATACCTCTGCATGGCTGCCAGCTCTTTTGGTTTTGGGCACACACACACACACACACACACACTATTGACTGAGATCCGTGGAGTCGGTTGGAGCAAGCAAACTAATTTACAATGTGCATTTTCTTCCCCGATGCTAATGTATTTTCTAGTTTGCTGTTTTATCAATGTGAAAATGTAAGCAGCCAGTTGACACCTCAGGCACCTTAAAATGATGTCAGTTTGGATGAAACGTGACCTTTCTTGTCAAGGTGACTCTGCTTAATTCCTCTCAGCTTCTTGCTCTAAACACCCAGTTGCTAATCCTGTTTCCCCCCCCCCCCCCTTGATCACTCCAGTCTGAACCACTTTAAAATTGCCCCCTTTCCTGTCCATCCATTTTTCTCCCCGTTTCTACATCTTTGGTGTTTTTTTCTCAACCAGAAAGGGGGACAATGTCGACGAGCCACCAGGGGCATGAGGCCCCTTTGTAGTTGGCAGAAAAGGCAGAGTGTCACCAGCAAGCCCTTCCTTATCAAACCACTCCTTTGTTCCGCAAAGGTCTTTCCCCTCTGTCTGGTGATATTTGAGAGGCAGGTCCGCGTACACAGGAAGGGGTTAGAGAGCAAGGCCAATCTCCCAGGATGTGTGCGTTTGTGAATTTAAGTCCTGAGCTTGCTCTCCTTTTTGAGTATATCATGTGTGTGCACATTTGTGCTTTCAAGTTGAGGGGAGCCCAGCAACTTGTGTTCAGAAATGCTGAGTCCATGCTGACCACTTCCAGGATATTGTTCACCAAGTCAACACTCTGTGTAAGAGAACACCTTTGTTTCACTGGCAGAGTGCTGCAGCGTCCCCTCCAAAATCTGCAGATACAGTATTTTCTGTACATAAAAAAAAAAAAGAAAAGAAAAAAGGACCGCATTGTTCTGTGCTGTGGAAGACACAGGTAGTTTCCTCTTACAGCAAGTTCACCTGGGCGTGCTCCCTCGAGGCTCATTAAGATTTGCTGAGACAGAGATGCACTGGAATTTAAACTTGGGTACAAAACCTTCCCTGTATGAGGGGGAAATGGTTTTGTGTCAGTTTTCCAGTCACACTTAAATCCTGTAGATGGGGCTGTTTCTCTATCGGGCTCCAGAGAATATCCCAGAGATGGTCTAATTCAAAATTTCTCCCATGCCTCATCCTCTTGTTGCTTATGAATACCCAAATGTGCTCTGGAGAGACATGTATTATGTGTGCTTCTTGTCAATAAGTGAATTGGATTTGGCACAACTCCACTGTGGGCATATAGTTAACGTACTGCTATCCACAAAGATACTAGAACACACAAACCAGTGGAGGTACGTTTGCACGGACTCGGAGTGTTCCCTTGGTCTTTGGCGTGTAGAGAAAGTATTGTTTCTATTGATTTATCATTATCTGCTCACCTCAGAGATATTAAAACCATGAAACGATAAAAGAGATGTGAAATCCACCTGGGTAATCGCTCAACGAATACAACGACATCATATACAGGCATCTCCCTTGAAAGATGAGGAGGTGATGGGGAGGTTATGGTTGATTGCAAATTTCCATATCCCACTTTGTTTCTATAACTTTTAAGAGGAGAAGGATAAGTAAAGCTCATGAGTAACACTGTCTCACCTGAAAGACATTTCCCCCATGATGTGATGTGATTAGATAAAGAGTAATATTGTACCCTATGTATTTTTCACACTCAATGACTTAGCCAAATGTGTTTCCAAAACGTTTCCATGGTTCCATTAAAATATGAGAATAAAGGAGAGAATTAGATACAGTGACACACTAACTGTACCACCGCCCTCCTTTCAAATGACTACATTACTTCGTTTGATTGGCTGCCACAGTGCTTAACCATTACATGTGAATATGTGCTAATGAAGGTAGACAGAGGGGGAAATGAAAGACTGAGGTTTCACTCCGATGAATAAAACCATAGGGCACGGAGTCTGATTGGCTGTCATTTTGCTGCCATTCATTTGCAATTATTTGCAGTGGCCAGCAATTAGGCTAATGTTGCATATAGGTTAACTGCAATGCTTTTCAAATGTCTTTACTCGTAAAATGATTGTTCTTCCATTGTTATTGTGTGAAAAGCGGACAGTTTTGCACTGGAATGATTTGGGAAACTGAGTAATTGTTAGTTGAGTGCAGAGTTTAGGCCACAGGCATGGTTGGCTGGTGCTCAAGCACCTTAAGCAGAATGGATGCTTGTTGTAACACAGGCTTGAATCCCTCTGGGTGAAGGATGCTCTCCCTGCTCACTGCACTATCCTGCAAAGTAATCACTCATCTCAATTTTCCTATTAATAGTTTTGGGTTGACTGTCAGTTCGTACCTCCCAGTCTCGTGACAAAGGTGAAGGTATGAAGGATGAAAAGGTGAGGATGCATCTCAAATACTTGGGTGATCCCATGAACATTATTATGAAATGTTGTACACCTTCATGTCCACTTAAGATAAACTGTAAGACCTTTTGAAGATCCCTTAACGTTTCTCATCTACCATCAGGTCAAGATAATATTTTGTTGTAATGCTTTTGGTTCGTCACCTGCAAAAACCACAGACTTAATATGTTTGGTGCTAATTGCCAAATGTATGCATGCCCAAACACAAAATGAAGATGGTGAACATGATAAACATTAAACCTCCTAAACATCAGTGTGTTAACATTATCACATTGAGCACATTAGCTGATGTTAGCATTAGCCTGAAGCACGACTGTTCGTAACCACAGCCTCACAGAGCCCCAAGCATGGCTGTAGTCTTGTAACATCAAAGTGAATGGTTGAGATCGAAGACGCGCAAAGTCTAAGAATATAAATGCGGCTGACTAGAAAGATGGAAATTGAGAGATTGTTCATAAAAACATGAGCACACACAAACAAACAAATAGATTAGTCATTGATCAGGGTTAAGCTTTGATCTCTGTGTGAGAGCATGCCATGGTTGATCGATAACTTTAATTCGGCCGCGAGTGTGTGTTGCACGATTCTGTCTCCCACACCTCGCCCTCTTCTACACTTGTCGACGACGCACACGTACACACATGCACACACACAGAGTCACATTCTCCCTTGTTCTCAAGCCCTCGCAGACAGAATTAAACACACACTCGTACACATCAACCTGATTAGGTGAGCCACAGGGGTTAGGCCTAATGACAAACAAACTCAGCGTGTGCACAAACACCTCAGCTTCTCAGATGAAATATAGATTTTCCCCTGTCCCAAAAGCTGATGGGTATTAGGTGAAGGCATGTGTGTGTGAGTGAGTGAGTGAGTGAGTGAGTGAGTGAGTGAGTGAGTGAGTGAGTGAGTGAGTGAGTGAGTGAGTGAGTGTGTGCATATATATGTGTGTGTGTGTGTGTGTGTGTGTGTGCTTGTAGTCTTGATCTACAGATTGTTTTTATGGGAAGAGGAGAGACCAGGGAAAAGCATGTAAGTGACTGGATGCTGCTTTGTTTCTGGTAAAGACCCTCTCTCCAGGGACATAATGGGTTAAATAACTTTGTGCTTTCTGTGTGTGTGTTTGGGTGTCTGTGTGTGTCTGTGTGTGTTGTGTGTGTCTGTGTGTGTTGTGTGTGTCTGTGTGTGTGCACATGCTGCAAAGTGTGTTTGTCCGATAGAGTAATAGTATTGCTGTCTTTCCCTGGGGAAATGCATTGGTATTGTTTTTACTGATGGCAGGTCCTTAAAGATGACTCAAAATGGGCCTAATGAGAGAGCGTGTGTGTGTGCGTGTGTGTGTGTGTGTGTGTGTATATGTGTATGTGTGTGTGTCTCTGTTATGAATGAATGAAAAGCTCTATTGCTCCCAGGAGACTTTGCTTTGCCCAATGGGCCTGTAGAAACCCCTGACAACATTGCACACATATAGCAGACATATTTAAAGCTGGAAGGGTAGTTGGTTAACTGCATGTCATATTGCCATAAAAAGCCAAATAATTCAAGGCACGCTGATCAGTAAATTTCATAAAGTTAAAGCGGCACTAATCAGTATATTTGCTCTTCCTTAATGTTAACTGACATCCAGACAAACCGCTCAGCTGAAGATCAATAATGCATCTCAAACACAGGCTTATGTTGGTCGGAATATTGAAGATCAGCCGTCTTTTCCCATGGTATATGTAATTCACGAAGAAATACTGCTATATGAAGTACAATAAGATATGCTTCTCAATCAAATACTTTATGATGCCTTTCATGCTATTTCACCCCAATTTTAATACCATCTAAAAATTCATCAGTTAACATTTCAACCACTCATATGATTGTATCATCAAAACCATGCGTATTTAGTGATAGAGATGACTCGTAACTTTAATTATAATCCATAACCAGCTTTACTTTCATGCCAGCAATGATTTTTGTGAGAGTCGATGTCAGCTCTCCCTAATGGGGGATATCTTAGCTTGGCAATGAAACTCTTCAAACTGTTCCAAACCTTCAATATCTGCGTCGTGAGGTGTGTAATGTCTTGCAACGTGTTTGTAACAGTGCTTGTGTTTGAACGACGTGCTCAGCTCACCGTGGGTTAAGCTAAGTGGCTGTCTGGCACGGGCATCTTTGATTAGCTTTATTTATCCCTCCCACCGTTTCCCTGCTCAACGCACACACGCACACACACGCACACACACGCACACACACCCCTCCTGCTAAAAAGCTAATCTTTTTGTGCTAATGAAAGGTATTGGGTTTCCTAACAGGCTTTTAAAGCAAGGTGATGGATTGAGGGGTAGATGGATGGTGGGAGGGGAGAAGGGACATAGTGAGGGGAAGAAGTGAGAGGGAGGTGAGGTGTCAATAAGCACATCAACCTGATCCCTTTCAGACTGCATGGTGTGCATATGCTGCTAATGTATTCATCCATGCACACACACACACACACACACACACACACACACACACACACACACGCGCCTTTTGTCGCTCATAAATCTCTGGGCAAAACATAAAAGCAACTCTTTTGGTGCCAATAAGCTGTGAGATGGATTGCTAGCGATGTCTCCACCTTGACCAATGCTGTGATAAATGCCTGAGGGTGTGTATGCATGCACTCCAATGTATTACATCAGTTGTGAGCTGTAGGCCGATGCAGATTGGTGCAGAACTACTGTTATTAAGTGTATTTTGTGCTGCAGAGAGGAATTCATTACGTGATGGTTGCCATTGTCAACACATTTGCAGGAACAAATATCCTTTTAGAGGAAACCCAAACTGAATGCCACATAGATAAACAGGTTAGTTGGTAATGAGCTGTGTATAGTAATTAATGAGATGTTGTACTTTATGATCTGAGCTATGTGTGAGAATAATGTTAATAATACATAAGTGCAGTTTTAAGATCAATTCCCCTCTGTCTTCCACCTGGTTCATTCTTCCAGGTTAAACCGTTGCAGGTGTCCTGGGGATCACAAGCCCCTGCTCTCTCATGCTCTTTTCCCCTTTCTAAAAAAGCTGATAATCATTTGTTTCCCAATCACATTAGCATGCTAGTAATGAGAGGGCTAAGTCAACCATTAGAATATGATCCATAATTCATTGTTGACTCCCGTTCATTACCCCAAACTCACTACGATGAATGTTTAATAAGCCTGTGTGTGTGTCATCTGGGCTACACAGAAGCATCAGGCTAGGATGAATTGTTAGTGCTGATGGAAATTTACATGATGGACTCTGTAATCTACCGTTTTCCCTTTGCATTACGTAACTGCGTGACGCAAGCAACAACTTTAATTGGAAATATATCCAAGGGTGCATTACGGTGCATCTGTTTTGGTGTGTGTGTGTGTGTGTGTGTGTGTGTGTCTGTGTGTCTCTCTCTCTTGTGAGTGAAGCAGACAGCTGTTATCAGTCGCTGACAGAATCCTCCCATCAACCCCCTCCTGCTGCTGTCAATCACAGCACATTGCCACCAAGTCATCATTTAAATAGCCCCTTCACCTCTGTTTACTCATGAAGTGTGTGTGTGCATGTGTGTATGTGTGTGTGTGTGTGTGTGTGTACACGAATGAATAATATAAAAGCCCCGCCCTTGCTCCTCTCCTCTCTTGAAAACACTGCAGGTTGATTAATCCGTAAGAATTCCCCAAACACGTTCATCAGGGTTCCCTGCACCGCAAAATTAGTCCCTCAATAAATAAATAGTTGTTAAAACCTGCTGGAACATCATTAGTGTCCGGCTCCGAGCCAGAGGAAAGTTGCTTCAAGTTTGCGTGTGTGTGTGTGTCTTTTGGCAACCTCCTAATGAGATGCCTGTGTTTCCCTCCATTAGTAGTTTATTAGATAGCGTGGGTCGCTGAGGTTTGTAAAATACAGTAGGCTTAATTTAGCACATGGCACCACCGGGGCATAGGGGACTTAGCAGAGTAAGGGCATGGACAACTGGCGTAGCTTGAGATGTAAATTGGTGTTGCCAGCAATAATAGATGAGCTGCTGAGCACAGCCATCATGCCCTCCAGCAAAGTATTTTACTTATTAAATTGCCTTAGAGGTGCTGATGACTGTGAATATAATTACGTGTAACCAGGATTTGAACCACCTGACAAATATTACTTAATTTAATGATGCTTTAACCCTTACAGCGCCACATAGAAGTGCCCTTACAGCACCTAAAGATCTTTAGGGGGAGATAATATCTCAACAGTATATGCCACACAGAGTGGAATACATCATCAGAAAGCTGGGAGCCTGGAGATTAATTTGCAGCTCCACACGGTGTGTGTTATCCTTATCATAAGTCATAAATACCAATTAATTGATTGAATAATTAAACTACATTGTGGACGTGTAAATGGGCTTATGATGGAAATATATGATGACCATTCCCATGCTTTATTATGTCTCATAATTTGTTTTATTACATTTAACACATTTGACCACTCACCACACCACGAAATGATGAGGAAAAATCCCTCCAATATATATATAAATATAAATATATAATATTAAGGCACCAATACCTTGAGGTACACCATAGGAAAATACATGCTGTGATTTGGAACTTTTGATAATTGGAGATCTCTGTAAGGAGGCACTTCTGTTCTGGAAGCTCGCCCTATTTTCAATATGCCGAAGCAATACATCCCCTGGATGCTGCAGGGCTGTAGTTTGCAGTTGTAAAGTTTTCATGAGGCCGTGATTAACCTAGAGGTCACAACGGATACAGTTTATACAGTGATGTCAAGTTTCAAAATATGGTCTTACTGTGAAACGGGGACTAAGATCATTAGATGAATACAACTGGGCTCATTGGATCTAGAAGAGTCTCAGCTTTCCAGTTATACTAACTCATGCAATTCTAAGACTGTTTAAAGACCCCCATATGCAGAAATATTCAAATACACCATTTTTAAAATAGGTAAAAATACCACACTTATACTGCATGCAAAAAAAACGGAAGGGATTAACATAAAGGGCCCTAGTTTCGTGGCGCAGCGCAGGGCGGCGCAGGGTGGCGGAGCCGGCGCAATGCAAGTTTCGACACGCGCAGCCTTGCGCACCGTCAGTTTGGCAGTTTGGTGGATCGCCTGCGCGAAGATGGGTGTGGCGGCGCAGCAGGGGGAGGCGTCACATATTCAGCTTGGCGTAGCGGAAGTTTCGTGGCAAAAAGCCTCGCCGAGACTGCGCTGAAAGCTCGCCAGCTCCAACCTGGTCTACTTTCGGCGCAAGGCGTAAATAAAGTCCATTCATTCAAGGCGAATCACAGCTGGCGGAGTGGAAGTTTGGCTGACGGCGCGCAGTGCGCACACGTCACCGAGACCTGGCAGGTTTCCACAGTTCCAGGCACATTTAAATGCAATAAATAATCACAACAAACACTATTTAATGCAACTGATTGAATCAACACGTGAATTTATATCTATATAGATCGTCCCGTCACATCTGACGTCAGATCAAAGGCGGATGGCACGCGTTAACGGAAACTCAGCCTCTCGGACCAAAACATCTCCCTCTCTCTCTCCTGTTTTTTATAATATGGGCATTGTTATTATTATGATACGCGCTCACAGCGCGTGATGGGAGCGGCGGCGCTGCTTCTGTCATCGGGTTGTCAAGTGACGGAACTTGCACTGAACCTCCCCTAACGCATTAAAGGTGAGGAGAGGAGCTCATTTGATTGGTGAAGATCTGAATCGGCTGTATTAATCCCAGTCCACGCCTCGTCTCCTCCTCGTCTCCCACTCACGCCTTCTTCTCCTCCCTCTTTCCCACTTGCGCCGGTGGGCGAGACGGGAGGTGTGCCTGCGCGAGCCTGCGCGGTGCACGAAACTTGCAGGCGGACACACCCCGTCGGCGCGGCGCGGCGCAGGTGCGCTGAAAGCTGACTGCGCCTGGTCTACGAAACTAGGGCCCAAAGTGTAAAAAGAGCACACTTAAACTCAAACAGGGCTACTGACACCATGCACTTTTTCTTGCATATTCTATCATGGAACAGACATTGCCTAGATGTTACTCTTTCATTCTAAACGATACACTCCTGCTTCTGTTTCAGATGTGTAGAATTATTCACTTCCAGGGAAAGACCCACCTGACACTGGATGTTTAAAATGGCAAAGCACTGAAAAGTTTGAATTGGGGAAAGGTTTGTTTGTTTGTTTGTTTATTTCAAGGGAAAACTAGTTGAAAAACTATTGTGTTGTGTCGCCAAGATAACCACAAAAGCAAGTCAATATTTATTCATCTAAAAGTGATGCATTCATCCATTCCATTTCAACTAACATATAACCTGCTTATATACTGGAGGTTTGTTTCACATTCCCTGGTTATTAAATGCTTTTCTTCATGCTGACTTCTGCATTACAGTCTGTATAGCAGATCTATCCGCGTTAATATGCAACACCACAGAAACTGTTCTCAGGAGAAGGTGTGTTTGTATACAGAAAGCAATTTGTTGTTAATTTTCTGTGGATGCACCTAGTTTTCTTTGTTCGTTTGACCTCAAACAGACACACACACACACATGCACACACACACCCCATCATTTATGGCTAGCTGGTAAGTGACAGATGGACCCATTTTCTCCACCGTTCATGTAACCTTTTCTGTCTGGGGCTATCAAAGGTCACTCCGTCAGACCTGATTTACTGTAGGAGCACGGCTCTCTCTCTCTCTTGCTCTCTCTCGCTCTCTCTCTCTCTCTCTCTCTCTCTCTCTCTCTCTCTCTCGATTTCATACGCTGGTGTCAAGTTTGAGGAGGATCTTGACTTATTTTCCTGTAAAAGTCACGCTGACAGTTTGCCTACTTAGGACCTGGTAACATTTCTCTTAACATTTCCACGCAGCTCAACTGAGAATGAAGGAATCACATTGCTTGTACTATGTAACTATCTCTGCAAGCGGATTGCCACAAAATTTGGTACATTTGTTTCATTTCTACCTTGTGATGAATTGCAGGCACAATTTACTCCTCCCTCCTCTTTTGTGTCTTTTTGTTCTTCACTTCACCTCAATGATACTTTATTACTTTTGAATTAATTTATAAACTCCTGGACATGGCCCATATGTGTTTCTGCAGGATTTCTGCTCATGTTCCAAAACAGTCTGCACATATGTCGAGAATAAAGTAATATTTTAAGAAAGAAATCTACCTGCCCTGTAGTCTGCTGTGCATTACTGTATATCTTCTTTTCTAAAGGAGACAAAGTTCAGGGAAGCATGTTTGCACTGCTCTTCGGTGGTTCAGTGAAAAACCAACTAACTATGCAAAGCAAAGGTGGAGGACGTAGAGATAGTAATACAGACCTGCTGGTTCTCATAATATTGTAATATTATGGCTGTAAATCTCAGATTCATATTTGTTTCTAACAGTGGCTCTAATTTATTAGAGCTCTAATTGCTGATTCCCTGATCTTTGTGTTTTTCTTTCCTTTGGATTCTCTTTGACTCTTTATTTGTCAAAGACAAACTATCAAGAGCAGAGGAGAAATGGCTGAGGCAGAAAAAACGTAGCCCTTTTTATCATTGTAATAGTTGAGTTTGAAGTGTGAGCTGGTTTGACAAATGCCACCGAGACAAACACACAGTTGACACGTCGTTGTGTCGTTAATGAGGAGAAAAACACTCGAGCTGGAAGCAGTTCAAAGCTCGGTGATGCACAAGGCTCCACAATGCTTTCTGTCACACGTGGTGTGGATCAAATGTAAAGACATTTTTCCGGGTGATAAAGATGATGTCTTCTTTTGTGTGTGAGGTTGATGCGTTGTATCCTCTAGAGACGCACCGATCGATCAGTTTGGCACAATTGCAAGTCCAAAATAAGCCGTGGAACCTTAAAAAATTTGGAAAAACTACCTTAATCAGACTGTTAATATATTATAATTAAGTCCTAAGCACGCTGCTCAGAGTAATCCTGGTGACGGACAGCACGCCGTCTCTCCCTGGTGCAGTCCGGCTTATAATTTTGAATGCTATTGAGTAGAAATGACTATTGGGTGTAGGTAAATTATAACGCTATCATGATGTATTCAAATGTAGTCTTGTAAAATTAGGCACTGGTGAGAAAGTTGAATGTTTGAAGGAGATGGTTTCACAGAAATATAAAATGGGTATTACAGAGGGCTTTATTACCTTCCTAACACTAGTGCTACACAGCCTAGTTAAAACTATTATGCCCCTTTTTTTCACAGCAAGTAATTAAAAACTCAATAATTTTGTCCATAATCATTTCAATTGTGTTTTTATGCAAACAACCACGACAAATGACGACAACAAAGCAAAAGGATAAGGATTGCAATTGTTTACACTGACTTGGGGATGGTTGAAGTTTGCTATTGACGGAGCTATAACAGTATATCTGTTTTAAGTGACCAGAGGAAATGGAAAAATCTCATCTCGTGTTGATGGAGAGCTGTTTGCACTCCGGGAGAATGGAGAGAAGTTAGACGTGGTAGATGGAGGACAGGAATAAATTTAGCATTACTCATCCTTTGATGCCATCGTCTCTCCATCTCTCAGTTGCATTGCCTTCTCTGATGTCATGCCTCTTTGCATCTCATCTGCATCCATTCATGTCCCATTTGTCTCTTGACTCCTTTCAGGTTCGCAGGCATCTTGTGTCCTTGGATTTTTCCTTGTTATTACCTCATTTCATCATATTCCCTTTCTCGCTCTTCTCCCGCTTCTCCGTGTCAATATTCACAATGTGCAGCCAAGGCCTCAGGAGCTTTAATCCCTCTAATAAACTGAGCGCATCGTTCTAACCTGAAATATTGGTTAGCGACAGGGTAACCATTTTCACTTTTCTAAAATTTGGAAGCCAGTAAGGCTGCAGCTATCGAATCTTTTTGCAATCCCGTAATCTACCGATTATTCCATCGATTAATGGAGTAATGGATAAAAAAAAAAATACATATACACTGTTAATTTCTTAACACATTCAGTCAATGACTATAAACAGGAATAAAGATAAGAAAAAAAGACAGGAGAAAAAACAGCTAAAGATAAACGTTTTATTTTCTTTATTTAAATCTCAACACATCTAGAAAAATAAGCTAGATTGTTTAAAAAATAAACTTAAAATCCTCGTCTTTGGTGATATTTTAAGCACTGTTAAATGTTACTATCATTTCTGACTCCTCACTGCTCCGGTTTGTGGCTGCATGACGTTGAGATGCTGCGGGGGGAAGTGGGGCTGCTCGGCCCACCATGCACCTGTCCCGGTACCGGTTATGTTTCTGGTGCTTTTAAACGATTCTGAACGACGATACTCCGACAGTAAAGGCAGCGTTCCCAGCCCGGCTCTGGCCTTACTGCATAATGTTGGCCCACCCACGGCGAACCAGAGACCGAATCAAACGACCGGTTCTTAAAACTATGCCGACCGGACCGCCCGGTTCGCGACACTGGCTCGGACAGAGACGGTGAGACAGGACCGGTATCTTAGGGTGCGATGGGAGACAGGTGTTACGGGCACAGCAACTTTCTCTACGAAAACATCAACAGTTAAGCGAAGAAGAGACCGGGGTCAGAGCCAATCAGAGACGAAGGCCCGCCCCTACTCAGCCCCTGATTGGCTCAGAAACAGACCTGCTAAATGTTCGGAGCACCGGTGCCACCAAGGAACTATTTAGCCGCGCTTCGCTGATTTTTGGTCGCATTTTCGCCCTAAATGGTCACAGCCCTGGCTTCCTCAAAAATGGTTCTTGCGGAACGATGATCAGGCCCTGAGCAGGCCGCACAATGCACGAGATAGGAATTTAACAAACCTTTTTTTTTCTAAGCATTTTTCGTAATCGAGTAACTTCAATAATGGTTTCAGCCCTAAAAGCCAGTGTTACACTTTAGCATATTGATTCATTATCTGGATCTCGACAGGCCACGTTTTCCTCCTTTGTTCAGAGTGTATTCTAACATGCATAAGCGTTTTGCTTTGTGGTTGTGCTCTATGTGTGTGGGCGTGTGCACGCTGCAGTGTGCCCTTGTGCATAACTGTCAGGAGCTAAGTGCTTTGAAGTTCATCATGCTGTGTGGCGTTCGGAAGGGAACAATAACAGAGTATTAGACTCTCTTGTTAAGCCTTCCTGAACAAACAAAAGTAACAATAGAGCACTTGTTGAGACTTTCCTCCCTCAGAGCTGCAACACAGTGGAGCAACAGGAATTGACACACATTTTTCTTTCTTTTTTTTGCATTTCTTCCATCGTGGGATCTTTATTTCCACTATAGATGACGGGGATAGTGATAGTGATAGTGATAGTGTGTGTGTGTGTGTGTGTGTGTTTGTCGTCTGCTGCAGGATCTTTTGTTTGGCTGTTGTTGATGTTGATTTTTTTGACGCTACATAAAAGGAAATGCAGCCACAGAGCAACATAAGTAAGGACTCAATGACAATGTTGCTCAAGGACACTTAAGCATGTGTGTGTGTGTGTGTGTGTGTGTACACATGTGCTCTGGATTTAGCCCCTGTTGTTCATTAAAAGAGAATGCATGTGACATTTATTAAGAGCTCAACTACTTAACAAGCAACTATACTCAGTCTCTCGCTCTCTCTCTCTCTCTCTCTCTCCCTCCCCCCGTCTCCCTCCCCATGAATTATTATCCCTTATGGGTTGTAAGTAAGTCTGTGAAAAAGCAATATTGCAGAAACGCTGTATTACACCATTTAGGCTGGATACATTTACGCCTAATCTATGAGACTGTTTAATGTGAGACCTGTCTCATAAATAACTATCAATACTTCCGTTCATTGTAATTATTATTGCACAGAGTGTTTCTTGTCAGCAGGGCTACCTTTGCCAAAGCAATCCACGATGTAGAAAAGGATAATCTGTCACTCCACTTCACAGCCCCGTCCCCTGGGATTTTGTGAAACGAGCACAATGTCCTAAAATGCAAATATGTACTTCAGGCACAAAACGAGCCAGGAAATACACTCTGGCCTTCTTGAAAGTGTTACAGCAAGGAGACATACAGTATCTATAAACAGGATAGAGTTTGACATTGAAACAATGTTGGCTGGGAAGATTAGGTTGTGGTTTTGAAAAATTGGACAGGTCGAGCCACCAAGTTCCATTACATCATACATTTACATTTAGGCCATTTAGCAGACGCTTTTGTCCAAAGCAATTTACAATAAGTACATTTGTCCAAAGAAAGAAACCACAACATATTGCCATAGAGTGCAATAAATATTTTGGTCATGCGTTTGTTAGTTAATTGAAGCAACTGCAGTCAGCAGTGACCACTGCTGTTATCTTAAGTTTAAATTAATTTAAAGAGATAAGGGTCTCAAGTTTAAGGTTGGCTGCAGATCGTTCTTGGACCAAGGACCGTAGTGGAGCAAGCTACCGACAGTAGGCACTTTAAACTATGTGCAGCCTAAGATTATGACTAATTGGCAAATATAATGATCGTTTTCGGGACATCATTTTCCAGAGATCGTCAAATTAATGAGTTTAAATAATAGCATGAATCTGTTAAAAATTCGTATTGTCAGTTAAACAGTTAATTGTTAATATCAACATGCAGGCACAATACTGTCCACATTTCTCTACAGTCAGTCAGTGTGTGTTCAAAGAGCTGTATAATCAAAATTCCTCATTATTCCCAGGTGGATATATTCCTTATGCTCCTCTGAAGCAGAAGGACCTGGCTTCACTTAGATTAAACAAATATCTGCTGGGCTTCTGCCCTTTTCAAATGAATGAATTCAGACTCTACAGTATGTCTCTTGTTTTGAGATGGTCCAGACTTGTTTCTTATTGAGTCTGAGACTAAATAACTCTTTACTGTAGCTCCAAAATTCACAACATGGTGAATCAAAAGAACCCGAATTGATTCAATACCGCTGGACAACATGAAAGAATTCAGTTTGGAAAGAGAATCAGCCTTCACACACACACACACACACACACACACACACACACACACACACACACACACGCATGCATGCTAGGCTAACACCGTAGCCACTACATAAACACTGAACATAACGTCATCTCGGGATAAATAAGGCAGCGACCTTGTTGTTTGTTCCACGGACAGTCTCTGTCTCGGGAGACCACAGACCGCTACGCTGTGTTTGCCTTCATTACCGATTCACTGACGAGTGTATGAGAACTGAATTCAAAGCCATATTATTTGTGTTGAAATGCAAGCGGCATAAACTAGCACAACAGGAGGATTTTGTTATAAGAAAAGTCTTATTCTTATCTTTGACTGAGAGCAGCTTTTTCTTTAATGACACATAGAGAGGAAAATTCATCTGTTTATTTTTTTATTATCAATGACCAAAAGTAGCCATGTTTTAGTATGAGAGCTGATACATTTTTTATATAGACTACACTGTTTTTCTCTCATCGCCTGTAACAGGAGGACTTTGTGTTCATAGAAAGTAATATCTATTTGTAACAAAGAACTCTGAGCAAACTCAGATTCAATTATTATTATTATTTTGAATCATGCATGGAAATGTACAAAAAAAATGGTTGCATCGAGGTCCATCAATCATCGGTTTAGAATCGAATCGTTGACCTCTGAATCGGAATCAAATCGTATCGTGAGGTGCCAATGATTTCCACCTCTAGTCTCCAGGGGGGTCTTTGTCTTGCCTTAATGCTGCGTGTTCAAGGATATGAGTTATCCATTATTTATTATCATATCTTTTTTTTATTCTTTCAATTGATCTCAAAGGAGCTCCTCTGCAGTCATACCAATGAATTGTCTCTTTTTAATTTCTCTGTCAGTCCACCTCATTTATGTTACTTTATGCAATGCATTTAATGAGTATAACCCATTAAGGGCATCGTTGTGCCATCATCTATTGTAGTTCAAAGTACCAAAGTGTTTTAACTTCAGAATAGATTAAGTATCATCTAGGCTAGAGATTAAATATTGTCCTAGTGTCTGGGCAGCAGAAACAAAGACTGAGGTGACTACATTCTTTCCGTCTCACATTTACACAGTTGTTTCAAGGTTAATCTTTATGTCAAGGCTTCACTGTCTGTCTCTGCATTTTTAGTTTTCTCTCTTCTCCCTTTCTCTCCGTTCCTGCCTCAGATCAATGAGCTGGACGACTGGAGTAAATCTTAATGGTCAGAGTGTGTGTGACAAAGTTTGGATGTGTGTGTGTGTGTGTGTCCAGTGCAGGTGAAGTATTGCTCACTCAGCACCGTCCTGCCCCTTGGGCACCACCACACGCCTGCCTGCCTGCCTCCTGTCCAGCCGCAATCAATTTCACAGTCCCAAACACACACAATTCCACACACACACACACACACACACACACACACACACACACACACACACACACACACACACACACTCAGATCTGTGTAGATGCATGGATGCATGGATGGATAAAATATAAATCTAACCCTCAACTTACACGATATATGTTTTTTTGCTGTGTTTTCGAAGGCAAGAGACCACATAGTCTGCCATAATTGTAACACAGCACACTTTGAAAATGTCACATATTCAAACCTCTTTTCTTGTTCTAATTATGATTTTTATTTTTTTATTTTACAGAAATTAACCTTGATCCGTGACTCAAACGGGTCCTTGAAATTGAGGTAATGCGCCCTTGAATTTGATGTTTAAAACGTGTCAACCCCGTTTACACAAATTAAAAGATAGATGAGTCTGCCTGAGATTAAAGTTGTAATGAATTCAATCTGATACGAACACATTTCTAATTAATTATCATCAAGCATGAATTTGGCTCAGTTTTCATTTGCATTTGATTAATCAAAGGTTATCCTCTTTTAAAAATTAGAATTGATTTTTTTTATATTTTGAGAAAAACAAGTTATTCACTTGCAACCAGTGTTGCCACAGTTACTTTGAAGACTCCTTTAAAGAGTAACTTAGTTAAGTTACTGACTACTTGATTTTAAAAGTAACTAAGTTAGATTACAAGTTACTTTATTAGTTACATTCAACAGCTGCATCAGACTACCGATTTTGCCAATACTCACTTTATTGATGTGCTTTTTTAACAGTAACATCAACAATGTATCCACTGACATTTTAAGTTGCACTTGAAAACTATTTCCTGAAAGAAAATATATGTTTTTATATTAAAAAAATAAAGACAGTCTTTCTTGACTTCACTTAACTTAAATAACTGTTTGCATATTGTAATGGCAGTAACATCATGAATGAACATTTTATGAATATTGAACCGGCATTAGAGCAGCAAGGAGGGGTTTTATGAAACAAAGGATGAGCACAGTCCTCAAGTATGAGCGGCGTGATGACGAAGGGAGGGGGCGGGGCCAGCAAGCAGCGAGACATTTCTCCACTAAACACTCAAGAGAGACTCCGCTCGCATTTCAGCACAGACTGAGTTAGCAGGAGCTCCGTGAAATCGAGAACTCGTCTTGTTTATTCACACGCTGCTCCTTTTCACCGTCACCGGGCGGGACCTGCTCGTTTAATATGGTTGTGCCATGCTGTGACTCTAAATGACGTTGTATTCTTGAAAGTAGACAACACTTTGTTGTTAACACAGAGTGTACAACGAACCTTTATGTTGCCATCTTTTGCTGAGATGAAGTCGAAATAATGCTTGTATTTCCAGCTGGAAAATGTGTATCTTTCCCCCTCCATTGTTTACGTTTCTGCCGGTATAGCGACTACACGCGACCGTCCGTGAAGGTGTCGGCTAACATACGTCACCCCCCTGAGCGGACGAAGAAAGCTAATCTTTTTTTTTTTACTGACAAAAATAGTAACGCGCCGTGTATTTGGATAAGTAACTTTAATCTGACTACTGGTTTGGCAATAGTAGCGCGTTATACTCGTTACTGAAAAGAGTAGTCCGACTACAGTAACGCGTTACTAAGTAGCACGTTAGTGGCATCACTGCTTGCAACCTTGATGAAATATGTGAATTAAGACCCAGTCCACAAAATAATGTTGTCTAGATTGATAGTCACAATCACGTAATGACTCAAATTTCTCCTAAAATCTGAACATTTTGCAGGAATGTTCTTGAATGGAAAGAATATTTTTAATTTGTCAAGTATGTGGATATTTCACGTAGATTATATTATTATTGTTATTATTTATTGAATTACCAGAATATGTGGGTCACGCATTATGTCTTTAATATTCCAATCTTCTCCTGGTTAATCTTTTACTACCTACTGTTGCACTAGCAGCACACCATGAAATGTTAAGTGAATGTGAACGTGTGATACATTCATAGATAGGCTATGCTCTTGTTCTAAAGCGCAAAATATTAAAATATTAACAGAAAGTCAAAGTGGATGTGGAGTGCTAAAAATGCTCAGAACAATGGAGAGTTTAAACATCTACTGCTTAATGAAAACTAAATACAGTACAAACCCTTCAGAACAAGCGAGCAAGTGGCCTTCAGCGGACAATATTTTGTCAATTTGAAGACATGATGGCACTTGAAGCATTCCCAATGTCCTACTTTTTAAATAAATTGTTGAAATAAGTCCAAATTCATCTAATGTTCAAAAGAAATGCATTTGGCAGACTCCCAAGTGTAATTTTTACAATTAACAATTTAACACATTAGATCCAATCGTATTCTTTGCATTCAAGTTGTGTTTTGAATGAGCATTATGAAGTGAGGTCAGATACCCAGTTTAGATCCAGCATACACGGACAAAATTCTACAGTTAACATTTGATTTGAGTGTTTGTTCATGTGAGCATATGAGTCGAGGCAGCTGCGGCACTTCGCCTCCCATTCCTATGATTGCCACATTTCATGTTTCCTGCCCATAATTGTAGACCGTCTTTGCATATCTATATTGGTCTTGGTGAGTGCGCTCAGCGTGGCGGCTCCAATCAGCCATTCATCAGTCATTTCGGTGAAGACAGATCTTCGTGCCATGTAAGTGAAAAAGAGCCTGATGAACTGTATATCTGCCTTATCCCAAGGGAGACCGAAATGGAGAGGGAGAGACCCCACTGTGCTTCGACGGCTGGGCCAGGTGGTTTGAGACGAGTTGTGTGTGTGTGTGTATGTGTGTGTGTGTGTGTGTTGTGGGCGGCATTCAGCAGGCACCTGGTGCTGACAGGCTCCAATTGAAACAGCGCGATCCAATTCAGATTCCGTCCTCCTTTGCTGCTTTGAAGGGCCTCGTGACAGCTCCTCTCTTCTCCCCTCCCCCCCTCTCCCCTCCTCTCCTCTCCACATCTCTATAGGGGTCCCATCATTACCTGCTGATTACAGAACTGTCAATCCTTGCGTCTAACAAGCTCACTGATTGGCATGAGTACGGGCGAGTGTGTGCTCACGTGTTCGCCTCAAGCCTGCCGTCTTGCGTCCGATGCATGTGTGTTTACCCATCTGTGTGGACACCTGCGCGAGTGTATGTGTGCACCTATCGCACACTCTGATTATGATTGCAGCACGAGTGCTGGTGTGAGAAGACGGGGAAAGACGAGCAGATTGACACTTTTGTTCGTAGAGACATTCGGGAATAGTGGTGCGACTGAACATTTACACTTTGATGTCTAGTTTTCCTATTTATCCAAGTCTCTCACATCAGTACCACATCATGAATTTTTCAATGGACCGCTTTGCTGTTTAATTACTGTACATGTGTTCGCGAAGCATGTCGCACGCTGATTTTGACAGATTTTACCCCCTTAGTAATTTTAGTAATTGTTTCACTGAACACATAGGCAGAAATGCATTGAGTACTTAATTATCTTCTACTGCTTAAAGGGAAATATTCAATCTGTGTAGATACTTTTTACTGAAGGAGCTGTACAGCGTGAGAGCAAACGGCACAAAGGTTGAACGTAAATGCAACATTCAGTATCTCACAGGGATTCCACTACCCGGGTCATTAATGTGTGCCACTGCAAGGTCATTAAAAAGTGCCAGTGAGGGAAGTGGCCTGATTGGCTGTTTGACCTTTAGGGCAATTGCCACTTTTAAAAATGAATAAAGACTCTGAGAGACCGAAAGGAAGCCAGCCCCAGTTTACTGGCAACAATAACACTGAACAATAAAGGTATGTTTCTTCATAAAAAAAAAACATGGAGCAAGTTATTGGGAAATGGCTCGTAAAAAAAGAATGGAAGTGAAAACTGCAGGTTTTTCTATTCCTTACAGTGTTCCCTTACCTTTTAGCTCTATATTTGAATCCTATAAAGCCTTCCCCCTCTATGCTGTAATATGCACTGCTCTTATTAACAGCAGAGGTTGCTCCCTTTTGTAAAAAAATAAAATAAAATAACCCTGGTAATGCCTTCCTGTTAAAAAGACTTTTCCTTCAAAGCCAGTTTCTCTATCTGCTAAAAAGTGAATGGGAGATTTAAGTACAAAAAACTTTATGACAGTTTGACTTGCTCTGAGCTAAAAGGTGCCCTCTATTCAGTTAGCATGAAAGTCCAGCTGTGAACAGCACCATTTTTGGAATATAGATCGCTTTCAACACCCAGACGTTGTCATTTTAAAGCTGCCTGAGTTCCTCTTTGTCTATCCATCTTTATATCACTGTGATATGAAACTGGAACCAAGGATGATAAAGGCCTGAAACCACAAGGCAGGAGGAGGAAGACAAGAGGGATAATGGGAAAGGATAGACAAAGTAATTATTGATAAAAGTCAGAGGACTTGAGGGCACCTGCACTGCTGAATACCACAGCGTCTTAGAGGAAATGGGTAAAACGAAGGACAGTCTGAAAGCATAAAAATGCTGAGATGGAGACATTTACATTTAGGTCATTTAGCAGGTGAAAAGAGACAGGTGAAAAGATGCACCTAGAGGAGCAGACAGGATAATGGTGAACTTTAAAGCCTGTTTGAGTATGGACAGATGAAGATAGAAGAAAGGCTATCTAGAACAAGACAGCTGAGTCTGAGAGGCTAGAGGTGGCGTTTGTACAGCTGCTGGTGGCGGGCTCTCTTGGCTGCTGTAACCCCTAAATGGCGGCGCTGCGCCAGTGCAATACTTAACCATCCAAGTGTTTGTCCTTAAATGTGCCCATGACAAACATCATCACCACTGACACGGCCATCACCAGAGTGACTAGCGGGCACCCTGCGGTGGTGATTCAACATCATTAGTGAACATGACTGGCTGTGGGCATTAGAGACGCAACATTACACCCCACCACGCCGGCTGCTAATGTTGTGGAAAACTAGATACCATCTCCTCACTTGCCATCCTTCACTCACTGAATCCTGTGGAAATAAGAAAAAACAACCTGGCAGGAAAAGACAAGACAGAAGTGAGAGAAATGCTTTTCTACCGATCCCCTGCGTTTGTGTGTAGAAGTAGAGAATGAAAAGCAGAGAAACAACACATGCTTTTGGATTAAAGTAATCCATAGATGCAGTCAGTCTGCAGCAGCATCTCACTTTATGTCTGCACCAAGCCCAAATTTGGCTTTCTTGTTCTCCGTCCTCAATAGTAATAAGGCCTTGCCGATATGGTCAAAATTGAATATTGGAATGCCGTATTTTGACCAAATACCTCCATCGATATTGCAACGCTATTGTAGGGTTGCAAATTGGTGCTTTTTACAAAATATTTACGTAATCAGCTTTTAAAAAAAAAAAACATCAGTAATGCAGATAGAATGACTAAGTGCAAATAATAGAAACGCTAGTCTGGTAAATTCAGTGTGGATACAATTTCAGAAAAAAAAAATCACATTCAAATTTCACATCTGCAGATGGGCATTCAACCAATCACATAGTATGTAAAAGGATGGCGTCTCCCTCTTTCTCTCCATGTACAACTTTTTGTGGACGCACATTCTCCAGTGTGTCTGTGCATCACATTCAGAAAATGACATCACTTTACTGTAATAAAGCCTTTGAAATCACAAAAAGACCATACTTAAGTCATCATCCAACCCTTCATCATAATGCATCATACACAGGTAGCCTAATCTGTTGTTAATGCTCCTCCCTCCCACTAGAACATCTGTGAAATTGTCCCCACAAAAAGAAATATAAAGAATATAAATATAATATATATATATATATATATATATATATATATATATTTTATAATATAAAGAACGACAGCAAGGCCTCACTTACGTGTGGGGATTGATACAGCAAAGGGATTTTTAATGTGCGTATGTGCTTGTGTGAGTGAATTTGTGAGTACTTCATAATATTCATGTGCGCCAGCTTGTCCAGGTTTGCGTGTGCGTGTCTGTGTGCTTGCACATGTGCACAGGAGCGTGCCATAGCAGCCCCGCAGTAAGTACTCTCATGTCGGGGCTATCATCATCTCACCTCCTGCTATTATCACCACCTCTGACAGCCCACTCCCAGCTAAATTAAACAATCTGTCCCCCTGCCAGCACCACCCTGACCAAAGCATTTCTCAGGTTTTTGTACTTTCTGTTGTTACTCCTTCTTTCCCCTGTGCCTGACAATTGAAGGAAACAATTATTTTTCTTGTTTCTACCTTCTAAGAGGTTGCCAGTCTAACAGTAGCTGCTGCACACACCTCTCATCTGCAGAGATGGGCAGAGTTACAAACAAAAATGGAGAGTAAGATTGGAAAGGCAGACAGTGATTGTTGGCGGAAACCCATTTGTCTGTATTGGCTTTGCAAAAAAACCATTTGCACATCATTTCCATTAAAAAGCACTAGACAAAGACATGGATGGCAGCTACACAGTGACTGCAGCTTCTATAATAAAACATGTTTCCAGGGTCTCTTTGGAATTGCTTTTCATTTCCGCCACATGCCTGTTGTGCTGGAAAAAACTCACTTATGGCCGTTACACATGAAATACTTAAAGTTTGAGATGGGCTAAGGAATGAAATCCAGCCCAGACAATTAGATGCACCATCTGCCTTCTGTCTTCCGCCAGTCCCCTATGTGATAGGAGTAAATACCAGCCAAGTTAGTTAAGTAAATGCCACCGACCCACTAGTTGTGTGCTCGAAAGGACGGGCTGAATATTAATGTGGTTGTATCGCCTAGTATGTTGATGTGAAGTAAGTACCATTTTGGTAGTTAAATGAGAAGGGGCGAATTGTTAGCTCGATAAAGTTTTGCCATATGCTCCAGTCATGACAGAGGACAACAAGCAAAACACAACAACAGCCTTGAATCACAATGAAGATGCACTCATTCGCCTTCTGCTCACAGCGGATGCACTGGACCACACGAGGTCCGTCTCCTTCTCTCTCGGTCTCCGTGAGCGGCCTCTATTTTTGTACCAAGGCGCAGCTTCGTGCCGGTAAAGTAACATGTTCCTGAGGTGGTACTATCCTTTCTCAAGATTTGTGCCGACCCCTGCATGTCTGCTTGGAGCGGGTCAACATGACATGGCGCAAGTGCAGTAATGTTGTTTTTTATATGTTGTCATGGAGCTGAGCAGCATGTTGATGATCATGATCATTGATGATACAGAAACCATTGTTGAGTTTAAATGTAAGAGTTATAAGAGTTGGGAGATTACATTTACATTTAGGTCGTTTAGCAGACGCTTTTGTCCAAAGCGACTTACAATAAGTACATTTGTCAAAAGAAGGAAACAAAGTAACCACAACGTATCATTGCCTATAAAGTAAGAGCTAAAAATAGAACAAGTGTTAGTTCCTCATCTGAGTAAAGTAGTACCTTAAGAGCAACAGTGGTGAAGTCTGAACAGGTGAGTCTTGATAAGAATGAGGAAACCTCGGATGAATACTTGGACATGTCGAAATATTAAAATACCTTTGCACTGTGACAAGCACCAACCTAATTCAAGATTTAAAGATTTAAAAGCATGAAAACATAACTTGTTATTGCAGAAGCTGCAGTCAGATGTCTTTGGAACCAAAATAGATGGGATGGGGAGTTTACCGAGAATGGCTTTAGAAATAAACAAGTAGCGATGACTGAGTGTGCGGAAGGTCAAGGTGGCCAACCAGCCCTGGAGGAAAGCGTACAATGATGAGTGAATACTATAATCTGTAACAAATCTCAGTGCACTCTGCACAGATGGCTTTAAATGCATGAAATTATTTTATTCTGATTTGATACCCCTTGATAATATATTCCTCTCTGTGCTCCAGGTAGGCTGTGAAGCAGCTATGCTTTGTACAATGTGCCTTGATTTACAAAATAAGACTCTCCTTCTTCCCCAATGCGTCTCACCTCATTCTCGGTATTCGTTGCTGTCCTATTGATTACTCATCTCCTTCATCTCTTCATTTTTCCTTACCTTCAAACACACTTCCTGTATCTCCATCCCTCCTGTGAAATGCTCTACTTTTTCCTCTTTTCTCTGGCTTCCATCATCCCTCTTTACCTCCCTTTCTCCTTCCCTCCATCCCAGCATGCTGAACTGGGATGAATGGACTTTTTTGGGGAACAATGCCATTACAAGCATGGATGCATCCCACTGTGTGTGTGTGTGTGTGTGTGTGTGTGTGTGTGTGTGTGTGTGTGTGTGTGTGTGTGTGTGTGTGTGTGTGTGTGTGTGTGTGTGTGTGTGAGAGACACAGCCAGTGTGGGCACACCGTTGTCTCTTCCTGGGGGGAAACACGGATGCAGCCTTTTGTTTCTGCTGTTGTTTCAGATTACAGTTTGTTTTATTAATGCTATGGTAATCTGGTTTCCCCTCCTTCTTTGGTCGCGGTGCCTCACGAAAATGCAGGAAAGCTCAAAGGACAAGCATTGATCTAAGCGGCTCTAGAGACCCCGTGCCACTCAGCCGGCTTCTACCGTGTCAATCTTTCATGAATGCTGCTGGAGGAAAGTGGCCGTTGGGGAACTGCAACAGACAATTTGCTCAGAACAAAGGGCTGGAAACAGTTAGCAGAGCCACCAGTGGAATGGCCTGGCTGCGTGGCCAACTTGTTTTTCATTATACGCTTATTTACACTGCCGCTTTTCACTTGGGTGACTGATTGACACAGAAGTACCCGTGGCTAAACATGATGCAGAATAAGCCAGGTGGGGGGGAATGATGTGGTTGTGTTGTTGACCTCATTGTGAAATACTTTGCTGCTAAATATCCATGTTTGAACATTTATTTTACACGCCAATATGAAGAAGATTTAACCCAAACAAACGGTAATGCGTTTTATCAGAGCTTTCTCAACAGTTCTGGCAGGTTGGTTTAGGATGGATCCCCATTTTAACCTGCAGATTATCCACATGCACCCCCATGCATGCACGCACGCACACACACACACACACATACACACACACACACACACACACACACACACACTAGCGCATATGTACACAATGCTGAATGCATCTATGAGTGCATCCAATTTGTCTTGATTGTCTCCCACTTTTTCCCCCTCTATGCGTCACTCCATCTTGTCTTCATCTCCCTTCACCTGAAGGAGACAGCCTATGAAATATTAATTATAATGCACTATCAAGACTATGTGCATAGCATATTGAGAAGTCCTGTTGGTGTGTGTGTGGGGGGGGGTGTGTCTCTTTTTTTTAATACTTGTTTTTATTTGCAATTATATTGTTTACAAAACGTATAAAGACAGACATTCCACACAGACACAGTCCCATACCCTACCCTGCCCCCCACCAGACCGCGCATAATATAAGAATAAGAATACATACGCTAGAGAGCAGTTCAATACATATGCCATACAATTATACATAGTTATACATAATTACATTCAACCAATGAAAGCTTCGATTTGGGGGATTGTTTTCATCAGAGGTCCCCATATATTGAAAAATATTTCTGGTTTACCCCTCACACTGTACATAATTTTCTCAGGTGTGCAATATGATAGAATTTCATTCCACCATTGTTTCAGAGATGGTGGAGTTATTGACTTCCAATTTGTTAAAATACATTTCTTAGCGGCTGTTGTGGACAGCAGAAAAAGCCTTTTCTGATGCAATGCAAAGCCGGGAAGTCTGACCATGTCCCCAAGAATGAGCACCAGGGGGTCTGCAGTGACTGTTTTTTTGAGTATCCTAGACAAGCTGCCAAGGATACCTTGCCAGAACAGTTGAAGGCTCACACATTCCCACAACATATGAACCAGGTTGCCATCCCTGGCGGTACATCTCGGGCAACATGAAGTTACAGATTGATACATGTGGTGTAATCTATCAGGAGTGTAATATGTGCGATGCAAAATGTTAAATTGAATCATTCTATGCTCGGTTGAAGTTAGAAAAGTTTGTGAGTTTCTAAGGATAGTTTCCCATTCTTGATTACTGTAACTGGTATTCAAGTCATTTTCCCATTTCTGTTTAAGATTCAAATGTTTATAATCCACACAGTCATTAATCATTTTATAAAGTTTTGAGATCAGTCCAGTTGGTGAGTCAGATAATTGTATTAGTTTAGCCAAGGGAGTATCACCAATTCTAGGGAAATCATCACATATAGCTTTAATCCAGTTTCTGATCTGTAAACATTTTAAAAAGTCTGAGTAGGGTTAATTGTAGCGATTACAAATTTCTGAATATTCACCAATTAGGCCGTCTTTACAGATGTCACCCAGCACTTGAATGCCACGGTCTCACCATATACAGGATATCTGATCAGACATAAACTCACGTGAAGAAAGACTGATCCACAGGGGAGTTCTAACAAAAAGCATATTTTTAATACCCATGAGGTTGTGGCATTTCTGCCAACACAGAATAGTATGTCTGATTATTGGGTTTGATGTGATATCATTGACCGGTGTTCCAATAAAAGGAAGAGCGCTCGGGGGGATGTTGTTTAATAGGTACCTGTGTGTGTCTCTTTTTTGGGGATTTGTGCTTCAGCCTCCTGTTTTCTCTCTGAATTGCCATCCGCTCCTCCTCTGCCTCCCAACACCAGGTTTAAACAACAGCACTGGCACCTCCTAAATGGGGCGGGGTATATTGGGGGGGGAAAAAATAAATGATTACGGTGCTACCCCACATTGAAAATTAGAAAAGCTGTGCCAAATTTTGCGGTTGCCTTAGAAACGGAGAAAACAAGACATACCTTCACCTGCAAGCAACATCAGAAACATTTCGATATGTGATCCAAAATATGGTTTCCCCTGTAATTTGTGCGTTGCTTCTATAATCACACAGAACAATGCCCTCTGCACCAAATTCCGTGGAGCTTGTCCACACACCCACACATACACACACACACACACACACACACACACACACACACACACACACACACACACACACACACACACACAGTGGAGCAGAGGAGAGGGCAGTGTGAAGATAATGTCTGTACCAAACAAAGCCAGACCAGAGAATACTTGTTTAAACGGATCAGTGTTGCGGTTTCCCCCTCATTGTTCTCTGTGAAGTGTGGTTGTGCACACCCATACTCTTGTTGTAAATTGAACTTTGAACTGCTAAATATTTGATGATGTGCAGCCTTTCAAAAACTACATTTTCACTGAGGTCAAAAGCGACTCACAAAGGGAACGGTCTAACAGTCTGTCATTGAGCTCCCGTTTCACTACAGGCAGATCCCCCTCACTGGCATCGGTGGATGGAGAAATAGGATTGATACATAGGCCTACAAACAGGGTTTTCCTTTCTTGGAGCCGACATGAAAACTGGTTCAGTAAATGTCTGTCTAACTCGGGTTAGTGAGGCCCGGTCCACTCAGGAGATGCTGACAGTCATTTCAAGGAAACAATAATAATAATAAAACAATCTTACATGTTTACATGTAAATGAGCTGGAGTCTTTTACAGAAACAAAGTTGGTCTCCTAATGATATTATGGAAAAATAACATCGTAGCAGTATGGAATTGAAGGTGGTATCAAATTTTTTTCAAACGATAGCCGGTCATTCTGGCAAATTGAATCTCCATCTCTCTCATTTCATAGCCCTCTCTCTCTTCTCCTTCAGAGGTGATGTGGTAATGAGGATGTCTTGCTTGTACAGCAGGACCTTTCTAACCTCGCTTTCTTCTGCTCTCTCGATCTGGCACTCTGGTGTTTTCACTCCCGTGCGGCCCCCCTCCTTCTTTCTGCCCCCTGTTACATTAATTAGGAGTGTATGCTGTTGTGTGTGGGCCAGAGGTGACCTGTGTGTTAATGTGAACAGAGGGACTGAAACCGGCGGCTGCTCTGGCTTGTCAAGGGACTCTGGAAGCCATTATGTGCTTTTACATGGCTCGATGTCTGAGGGGCAGAATGAAAATAGACTAATTCTGTTAGCGGCAATTAAGTTGCCTTTCTCAGTTTTTTCTTTCTTTGAATAGAAAGGAAGAAATAATGCTTTGCAGCAAACAGTGGGGAATTAAATCAGTCAGCCTTAATGGAAACATTTGTATATTTGGATTTTAATTGTGCTTCTATTAGTGACACTTATACTCGGAGATGCTGAGTTTCTATACGTGATGTAAAAATCTGCAGTGTAAAGTACTTATCTTTCCAGGGAATAAGTCGATTTTTGGGTTTTAACAGTCTTCCTACTTTTCAAAGTAGAAGATATTCTCCTTGAGGCCTTTATACTAGGAATCAGGATTCAAGGTTAGTGAGATACCTTTATCCCTGGTTTTTCCCCAGGGTTACGATGGTGATATACTCGTAAAAAAGACCAACCACAGCTCATTGCATGGATCAGGAAAATGTCTCTTCTGATTTAATGGAGAGATGTGGATTCTGGTATGAGGACTGAGCTCAAAGTCTCGCACACTGTGTTCATTGTCTTGAGTTACTTTGCTTGTGTACTTTAATTTTCTGTGGGTGCTTATTAGATATGAAAGTAAGCACAATTACCACTTTTAGATATTTTGTTATTATTTGCTGCAAATCTGGTTTGTATCTGTGGAGATGCAGTTAAAAGAATCAGGCTTCAGCATGCGTACTTTATATTTGACCTTAATTTAACGGAATATTAAAAAAAACAGAATGATATTTCTCACATTTGGCAGCTACATCTGTGTTTCTTTTAGACTGAATTATGTGTTTGAAGACCTTTTTATTTTAGAGTTATATTAGATATTAGAGTTTGCTCTTCATTTGTAAAATCTGCCACTCTTGCTGCCAGTAGACTTGTCCATGCTTGGTTAAATGCTGCAAACATGCAACCCTTCTATGTGAACAAAGCTAGATAGAGAAGCCCTGGGTTGACTTAGCGAGGTTGATAACCACTATCGTGTGGCCGTTTAGCGGGAATGTGGTTTGTTCTCAGTGAAGCCAGATAACAGAAGGACCACTTACAGACAGCTACTTTCCTCCTCTTCCATTACCTCATTAAAACCTGCATGAAAACATGTTGCATCATAACCCTGCCTACCAGTAACCCCTTTCTTTTTTACACACAGATATAGTCGGCATTCACCAAGGCATTGAAATTATGTCCACGCGCAATGCGTTCTTGATTGAAGACTGCAGTAAATGGTCTTTTTCTGTTACACTCTATTTTCATGCATTTGAATTCTCAACAAGAGGCCGGCCCAGCGCCACCGGAAAATGTCACCTGTCACATTAGATGATAATTGTAGCAAGATAAAGCCAGCGGAAGGGAGAGGCCCTGCTATTTGGCTCTTATCTTCAATGTGGCTACAGTAGAAATGTAGGCTGAAAAGTTTTACAAATGGCTCCGCATATAGATAATTAAACCATAACTTGTGTTCTTGTTGACGTTTGCAATGCTTGGTGTGTAGTTTGTGTCCGTGACCACATGTGTGTGTTTAAAGCCATGTTTACACTAGAGATCATGCTACAGTTCACACTATGCTATTGCTGTCTTGTAATCGTGAAGTCATGGGGTTTTCACACTACATGGCTGACCAGCGATGGGGTCACACACTTCAATCCCAGATGAGGTCTCCAAACTATGTTTTTGTCATAAAAATGCTTGTTGATGTTGCCATGGGCACACGTGTTCACATAGCTGCCTGCTTCTAACCTTCTTCCCTATTTCCCCTTGGTATATCAGCCACTGTGTTAGGTGCTATCTTTATTCATGCAAACATGCATCACCCTGGGTGCCATAACGAGCGCAAATGCAACACATAGCACACACAGATGGGCTACAGGCGAGATGACCTCTCTGCCAGGTTTCCCCTCAAAAACCTTGCACTTTTGTTAGATGTCGCTCCCGACAGACCCGCCAACAAGTCCAAATATTTAGCAAGCTAGATATCCGTCTGTGATGGGCTGGCGAGCCTCCCCGCTCGCGTCTTTGAACAGTACATCTCAAACACAGATGTGCAAGCGCCCGAGCCAACGTGGATTTTTGTCTCTGCACTGGGGAATTTGTCCACAGGCTCCAAAAACTGTCGGCAAACGGAAAATCAGGTCCTCAAGTCATGTAATGTGAACTAGGCATAAGAGACAGATCCGAATTGCCCTTTCCCTGCGGAGGCAAGGATTCCCATGGTGCTCAGGGTCAACTCACGGTTACTGACTTCCGATGACGATCGCTCTTGTGTGTGCAGGCGGCTGTAAACGGTTTAATTCAGGTCATAACCGCCTACAAGTGAAAAGTGTCTCTATACATGGTTGCATGTGTGCATGTGTGAACATGTCACCTCTCTCAGACCTTCATGTTCTTTCCTTTAAGTACGCCGTACTCATTCAACACATGTTGCAAATGTGCAAAGTCTCGATCAAATATGCAAATCAAAGAATCCTGTTTAACTCTGCTTGCTGCTGTAATTTATTCATGCACGGCTGGTTTCAGCTGAATCAACAAGCTAACCTTTGGCTGATTGCCGCAGGGTTTGTATGAGTGTAAATTGGCTGTGTGCATAGGTGTATGTCTGTGAGGGATGTGGCGTATGAGTGTGTACAAGATTAAAGCTGCATATATGCGTTGCGGGCAGCATCTAACCCACTTGACCACATCGGCATTAAGCCATCCCACTGAGGACTCTTAACCTACTGTCTCTAGGCACTTATGTTAGATTCCACATCTCAGACAGAGCAGGCGGTTTTAATTAACGCTCACCTTGTTGTTGTGGAGGTCCTACGTGGTGATGGGGGCAGGAAAGCAGTAATACAAGGGATACTTCTGATTCAGAACACTTTACATCATGAACTGTCATGTGATGTATATTTGTGGTGTCACTGAATGTATTGCGTTATTCCGAGTCTTTTTCATTTTGTCTACCCCGTTTATATAATCGAGGCAAGGCTTTGAAACACGGTGTAAAAGCAGTTATAAGCAGTTATTTATGTTATAAAGGAATGGAGTTGTACATTTAAAATAATCTAGAGGTAATGTTTTTTTATTTTTTTATTATTTTGTGTTGGATATATAGCTCATATTCAGATTTGGATAATGACTATTTCACACAGATATATGAGCTATATGTAAATCAAACGTGATAATGTAAAGAAGGGCCAGGACATGATAAGTTAAGCTTCCTCCATCCATCCATTTTCTACCGCTCATCCTGTATTCAGGGGGGGCTGGAGCTGAGTTGACATTGGGCGAAGGCAGGGTACACCTGGACAGGTAACCAGTCTAGGGCTCACATGTAGAGACAGAGGGCCCTAGTTTCGTGGTGCAGCGCAGGGTGGCGGAGCCGGCGTAATGCAAGTTTCGACCCGCGCAGCCTTGCGCACGGTCAGTTTGGCAGTTTGGTGGATCGCCTGCGCCAAGATGGGTGTGGCGGCGCAGCAGGGGGAGGCGTCACAGATTCAGCTTGGTGCAGCGGAAGTTTCGTGGCAAAAAGCCTCGCCGAGACTTCGCCGAAAGCCCGCCAGCTCCAACCTGGTCTACTCTTGGCGCAAGGCGCAAATAAAGTCCATTCATTCAAGGCGAATCACAGCTGGCGGAGTGGAAGTTGGGCTGGCGGCGCGCAGTGCGCACACGTCACCGAGACCTCACAGGCAGGTTTACACAGTTCCAGGCACATTTAATTCAATTTTCAATTAAATTTTATTTATAGTGTCAAATCACAAAAGAAGTCATCTCAGGACACTTAACACATTGAGCAGGACTAGAATACGCTCAAAATTTCAAGAGTCAACACAATTTCAAAATCCCAATATCACCCAGGGGCAAGCGTTACAGCGACAGTGGTGAGAAAAAACTGCCTTAATAGGCTTTTAGGCAGAAATCTCGTGCAGCCCAGGCCCTTGGGTTCCAACTGCATTTGGTGCTGGTAGTATAGTAGTAGTAGCATTAGCAGTAGTGGTGGCATTAGTATCAACAGTAGTAGTCCATGGCAGCAGGCACAGCCACGCTGAGATGGATCCATCCCAACCACGTCGCCGTAGACCAGAAAGCAGGAGTAGTTGAGCAGTCACACAGCGGGCAGGTGAAGCTACAATGTGGTGTTTCCAGCATCAGGCCAGTTAGCAGTCTGCATCGGTCAGGACCTCAGTGGACTCTGCTGGACCAGAAAGCATAGCCAGACTCCCGGGAGTGATCCCGGGAGTAGTCAAGTTAGTGACAGTAGAGATGCCGATTTTAGTCAATTACTTTAATTAAAAATACTGGCAGTAAGAGGCAAACAAGACCACAACATCGGTGCAATCCGGACCAGGTTCCACCACGGTCCAGGGATAAATTAAATGCTAAATTAAATGCTAAATAGCAAACACTTGTATGATGCAAAGCGGTGCAGTTAACTCTCTTCAGCTAGCAATCAACACCTCAATATAACCTTCCTGAAAGTAGGATTTCTATTGCTGCATTCATTTTAGACAACTGAGTGTATTTATCAATCATTGACCCTCTTTCCTCTTTCAGATCGTCAGTGCATTGCTGCTATGATGTTTTGGTCAAACTTACGCGAATCCTTTACCCTGTCCTCGTCCCTGTTCCTATTCCTAATAACCTTCCCTTTATTCCTGCATCCGTCTACATTTGGGTCCTCATACTGCAACAAACAACTGCTGTAGAAAGCATTTTAACATGTCCTCAAAGTGGACTTAAAAACTTTCAGTGGGCCCTTTTGGACTGGCCCAGCGATCGGTAGCCCTGGAGCATGTCCACCCACTATTACCACCACTCTGAGATAGTGAGAAAATGACACAGGTGGTTGCTAGGCTGTGAACTGAACGTGCGGTAAGTTGTGTGTTTGTCGTCTCTTTGTTTACACCCAGAAATTGAGGAAAAAGGAATTCTGCTCCTGACCTAGTTAGGAGAGGGGGGGTGGACAGAAATCTCTTAGGGAGTACACTGTTTGTTGTAATGGGTTTAACATGGTTCCAGCTCAAAAATGAAAATTGCCTAAACAGACTCACACACATCCACGCCAAAATGCACGTGCACTTATTACACTCTTACTTCATGTTTAAGTCATGAGGCTCCACTGCTCTTTTTGCCAACTCAATAAACACACTGCTGCCAAACCACTTCAGCCCCCCCTACACACACACACACACACACACACACTCCCACCCTCAGCCACAACCCACTACACTACATCTAAAAATGCCCCTCATCATTTATTTTTTGGGGAGTGGACACAAGCCACAAACTCGATGAGTTTAGCTATTTTTTGTGTGTGTTTGTAATGTATGTGAATAAATAACGGCTCTGATAACATCACAATGCTGGGTGTGTACATGAGTCTGCAGACATTTGCTGTTCAGGCTCCCAAGTTTACCCGCTTGTATTGAAAACCTGCATTTCCCACAAGCCTTGTGAGCATTGCCTGGCTCCGGGGCAATATAAAATACAGCTCAGTATGAAATTGGTTTTTGCAGATTACGCCAAACACAATTGTGTTTGACACAGGTATACTTGTAGACAGCTTGCTAAGTACACGTGGTCAGAAAATACAGTTTTTGAGCCGAGACCACAGAGATTGTATGCAGACTTCTGCGGGGTATTGTTGTTTAAGCAGACCCAGCTGGAATCTCATCATCTGCACAAAAACAAACCAAAAAACAAGTGAACAGCAGAGGGAATGGGGGGTAGGGGGGACCTTTGTGCTTTTTATTATAGTACATTTTAAGTAACTATTTTAGTCCTGGTTGCATTTTAATACTGAATGTAGATGCAAATGACTATTGATGTAAAAATTACGACCCTAATTGCTATCAAATAGTATTTTGATTTTTGATATTTGACTTAAATGAAAAATTATTAAAAGGATAATTTTCTGTTAATTACAGCTTTTGATCTGACTGCTGATGTTTCATGCTCTGTGTGTGTACTAAATACTGTTAGAACGATATTCAAGCCTATTTCGTTGCAGTATTGACATTTATTTGGTCAAAAATGTTGTGATATTTGACTTTCTATAGCCCAGTCTTACTCAGGTTGTAATAACCTGGAATCATACTTTAAGTTTAATAACACTCTATACCAACTGCAAAATTGAGAAAAGCAAATCTAAAATAGAATTTAAATATCTTCTTACTGTTCTGACCTTTTGCCCACCATGAAACTGATTAATCATGCAAATAGGCCGAAAGCACACACACACAAACACACACGCACATGCACAGACACACAATACACTTTGGAGCTCAGTTTATGGAGGACCAGATAAGCACAATCAATGTCAGACAATTATTCTTGCTGCTCTAAGTGATTAGCTGAGCATCTGCGTCCCCCTCTCTGCATTTGTTGTGAATGTGTATGAGCTTTTCTGATAGCTTCATGGCGAACCGTGTCTGCATAACGTGCAGTGTCCATTGATGAAAGAGCCTCTGTGGTTTTTTTTGGTTTTGTTTTTTGCCTTTTTGATAATGCCTCTCAGATGTTGCCGTTAACGCCTCTATGCTGACAAGCGATCAGAGTAATGAGTGTTCTGATGTATTGGGATAAAAGCTCATGGTGTGTTAGCAAAGCTTCTTCAAGGCAATGGACACCTTGTAGAAAATCCAATTGTCATTCTGCTTTTTCAAGAGCAAATATCTGACGAGAAGATCACATTAGAGGACTCGCGTAAATAACCTGGCTATTGGATTACCTGTTTGTAATGGTAGTTCAACAGCACTTTTTTTTAATGCTGAGGGGTGTTTAAAAGTGCATATGTTGGCGAGAGGAAGTGTGTGTGCAGGCAGCAAGAATTGTTATTTTGCAGCTGTTCAGAGAGAGAGATAGAAAGAGAGAGAAACAGACCAATGAATCAGGGTCATCCCTCTTTTTGCTCCCTTTGCTCGGGGTGATTCATGAGTGGTACGCCTCAAATCGGGGCTCCGTATTTGTTGCCCTGGAACGCTCCCTCCGCTCCCGCATTAGCCCTCGCCCAATCCCTCTAATGTGCAGTGAATAACCGCTTTTGCAGCGAGTTCAGGTGTGATCCCGTGTGGGAGGCGGAGGCCAGGGGAGGAAGCAGGCGGGAGGAAGACTCTCATGAATAATGGATGGACAGAGGGTCCGTGTTAGACTTGAATATGAATGGCCTCCCCTGCAGTCACCTGGCTTGATCGGGGGCTCATGCTTACACCTCGGCGACGTGCTCTGAATGTCAACTCCCTCGTTCTAGCTGGAGGCCATCACACTGGCTTTGATAACTCATGATGGGTCACTCGCAGAGGGCGACAACTGCTCGATGGTGTTCGTTTTTCTGCAGAAAAGTGGCTCCTGTGACAAATATAAGACATGACATTACTAGCTTGTTAATATTCATGTATCGATGCATAAGCTGCGTTTATTTTAGTTGCTGGATCAGGTGGAGTTAGTTAGAAAACTTTGTTTTATATAATGATATTTTTTTTTATATGGGTAGTTTAGCCCAGTGGTTAATAAGGGTCCGTTCTAATTGTTGGAAACAAACGGGAGTGTCATAAATGTGTTTTGAATTAACTCTAATCTTAACTTTTCTTGTGAAATAATGGATTATTTTGCCTCTTTGAAAATTGGAATCCAGCAAATCCAGGACGCTGAAAACTATTTTATTGAAAGGCATTTACAGAATATAAACCATACAAAGCAACAAAACGCTGTTTGATTTCATGAACATGAGGATTATTCCGAGCATAATTTTAAACGGCTGATTAATTGAAACCATCTGGAAAGGATAGAGCAAAAATAACTGGTGGAACTGCTAACAAGTTGATCCTAAATAGATGTCAAATATTTCCCCTATGAGTGACTATATAAAATAAGTATAGACGGGTCCAAAAGGTTCAAAACGATCAGGTAGATCTGAAGTGTCCCTGAGAAAACAACGCAGTGCTTAAAATGTTATTGTAAGTTATTAAAAAAAACATCCATCCATCGTGTACCGCTTATCCTGTATTCAGGGTCGTGGGGGGGCTGGAGCCGATCGGAGCTGACATTGGGCGAAGGCAGGGTTCACCCACAGGTAACCAGTCTATCGCAGGGCTGACATGTAGAGACAGAAAACATTCAGGACTTATTCATGGCTTTTCAAAATAAATGTGTGCCTAGAGAGGAGCTACAAAAAAATCAATATATTAAACAATAATGAGAATACTCATTAGCCTTAGTTGGAAGGCATGGTAGCCTAATGGCTCGTTTGATATACTGGGATCTCAATGTTGCATAACGTTCCTCCTTTCTCCATATTCCTTCTGACATCTAGTGCCCACTTTGCAAAAAAACAAAACATAAATAATAACTATCACTATCCAACCCTGAACATGTTATACTATTAAAATCAAATTATCTAAACATTTCTCATATTAAATTAAATTTGATGAACTGCAGATGGTCCATTGACCTTATTTAGCTGATTGTCAATGACCCAAATGGCAAGTAATCATTATTTTCATCATATAATAATCTGCTGATTTCCTCAATGAATGTAGTGTTTTTGTCTATAAATTGTGCCCCTTGGGATTGAACAATTGTTTCACCTAGAAACCTAAAAATATTCAGTTAACTATCATATGAAAATGAACAGCAGCTGGAATCGGTGAATATTTTCTGCAAAAGAAATGATCAAAATGTTAATTTAATTTTCTGTTGATTAACTAATTGATTAATGAACCAATTATTTCAGCTCTCCTGGATCGACTCAACTTCTTTTCCTGCACTCACCTTATCTACTTTAATGATTCCTCTCTCTCTCTGCTTTTTGTTGATGAACTAGTTCTATTTTTTGCAAAATTATACTCCGCAGGTGCACACATGGCAGTACGCAAACAAACCTTCACACAGACACATGGATTAGGTTTTTGGTCAGAAGCCACTGATTACAATATGTTTATTACTCTGCAGGCCAACTGCAGAGCTCTTATCAAACACACACACACACACACACACAGTTGTTGTGCTGCTTGTGAACTGCAGAGTTCTTATTAAAAATTGATCTGCAAGCTGTTGTGTGTCGCTGCTTCGCCGAGGAATTCATTACCTCTTTGTCATGCGCTGCTGTCTGTCACGTGCACACATACACACACACACATGCACGCAGAAAATTTATGCACGCAGCATGCCTGCAAGCAATTCCGACCTGTCGAATAAAACAACACCCTTTCGTTTAGAATATTTGAGATGCAAACAAACAAATGCTCCGGTGGGGGAGACGGGAAGAAAGAAAAATAGAAAGATAAAACAGAGATGGGCTGAGAAACAAAACAGGCATCACAAGGGTGTGACGATGATGATGATGATGATGATGATGATGAAGAGTAGGAAAGAGTAAAAATCACAGTAAACACTCCACATCTCAGCCCCTCCTCATTCCTCCACGGCCCCCTTCTTCTTCTCTCACCACTCTTTTCTTTTTTCTCACTCAAACACTCATGACTCCAGAATTCTGGGTGAATGCGATTTACTCCGTATTCACCTCCAGTTCTTGTGTATTAACTAAGACAGTCGCTGATTGAAATTCAGCCCCACGCCTTGCAACCTGCCAAGTGTCTCTGAAAACCTTGTTCAGAGTGGAGTGCAGATGAAGACACAAAGAGTGAGAGAGAGATAAGGGAAACGGAGAAAATGAGGAGAGTGACCAGTCGGCTTGTCTGCCCGTCTGTTCCTCTGTCTATCTGTCCGTCTCCTTTTGGCTGTAATGACTTCTCCCCATGATCAATGCACCTCTGAAGAACAGCCCTTCGCCTCTCCTGAGACTGTCATTTTCTCTCTGTCTGCCACTTTCAAGTAACTCCCTGTTTCTCTATATCTCCTCGCTCATATCTCAACTTTCTCTCTTTCTGGTTCTCTCTATCTTTTTCCCGTCCTGTCCTTCAGCGAGCCCCCTGCCCCTCTATTACCCAGCAGGCCACAGTATCTGTAATTTTCCATCCTCGCCTGTTTTTCTTTAATTACAGCTGACGGTCTGCCTCACATCTCTCCCAATTTCCCACCGCCATTTTGTTAAATAGACCTTATTCACAACACTTTTAAATGTTTCTCAAAAATCCTTTCCGAAACTTTGAATGGGTAACTTAAGTTGGTTTTCAACCTGCAACCAATGTGTCTTAAGTGACTGGGAACATTTTTTTTTTAATTGGTCCAATATTGAGGAAGATCACTACAGACACAATTCCTCACCATCAGTTTACATCCACCAAAAATGCTTGCTCCGGTTGTTACTTTAAGTCTCTGACAACATTATGGAAAGGACCCTTCGGTGAAATAAAACACTTTTATTTTCTTCAGCTCCAGCCTGTTTGTCATTGTGTCATGTGACTTGTTGCCAGAAGACAAGTGTGGAAACATGAAGACAGAAGGTTTGCCGGGGTTTCCGTGTATTGAAGCACAGAAAGGGAAGCTTAGTGTCGTGTAAAAGAGAAGGTGCATGCCCCGAGCCATTACTTTACAGCCTCTTTAGCAACTGCAGCGTTCACATGAAAAAACAGTGTCCAGGTTGGAAAACACCAAAGATGTAGGAAGGATTGTGGGTAGGATTATGGGAGATATATGAGCGGAAATGGAATATAATATTAATGAGGGTGTTTTCATTAGTGTATAATCACCTGAGTGATTGTACACTGCCTCTAGATGGGGCCATTCATGCGCGTCAGCCACCATAGATGCCCTACCAGAAGAATTAACACAGCTGTGTATTTCCTACAATTATTGCTGTACTCGTATCTGTGTATGTTGAATGTTGTATTATAAGCGATGCCTGTGTGACAGTGTGGATGGGTGAACACGGGTGCACGTACAGTAGAGTTTACGACAAACGGGCACATTCATCGCTAAGGATTTGTTTAGTCTGGTACCACTGCATGCTCAGCTACATACTGTACATAAAGGCATTGTGTTTATTCAGGCTCATTTATAATCACTGTGGGACAAAGCAACACTGTTCAACAAGTGTTCAGCCAGGAACCAACTGCTCAGCTCCTATTGTTTAAACTATTACAGTTCTGGGCCGTGTAACTGTGACCGAACCGCCGCTCTCAAATCTCCTTTTTGCAATAGAGCAGCTTTGTAAAATTGAGTTGCTACAAGATAAGCAAAATAATCTCAATCACAAGCATATTCAGTACTCCCACTGGATTTTTCACAGCATGCTTTTTGATTTTGAGCTGATTAGGAGATTACGAAATGGGCGTCGGAGCTCTTTGGTATGTGTTTATTGTTGCACATTGATCTGTAGTGCCGGCTGCATGCTGCATTAGAGCCGCTGCTTATCAACAAAGCCGAGGGCATGGGAAAATCTGCTAAGTCAACCTCCAGCTGATTTACAGTTGGAGCAGAGAGGTCTTACAGTACCAGTGGTGCTCAGATCGGTGCTCATTTTTTTAACACTGTCATGCTAGCCGGAGTTAAAGTGGACTGACGCTGAATTACAGTTAGTTCTACAGTTTGCCAATATTGCTGACGCTACATTAACCTGCTATTTCTATTGTGACATTTTAAGAAAAGCTTTCCTTAAGCAACACACATTTCCAACAGTTCAGTGTCTGATAATGGAGCATTATAGAATTAGAAATACTTTATTGATCCCCAGGGGAACAGATATTTCTGTGAATTATTTATTTTGTTTTGTTATGGTTTTTTATTGACAACATACCAGCCTTTACTGTTAAAATAAGAATTATGGCCAATGAGCAACTGTGAATGTTTATATTATTCGAGATAAATAAAGAAAACAGTAATTATCTGCATGTTCTCTGTTTTACCTTTTGACTGAAAACAGCGAACCGTGAATTTTGTGTTACAGCCCCCCCCCCCCCCCCCCCACACACACACAGTATTACATGGATTGGTTGAACCATTGTTCAAAGTTGTGTTCTCAATGTACAAAACATGAAAGACAATTACAAAATCTAGAGTCGTCCTCTCAGCCATCTGTAATGAATCATGCGTTTGTGGCAGCTGATCTCAAACCTGTGACCAGCATTCACAAAAATGATGTGTGCCACTTTTAAGTATAACTTTTTGTTTCAGATTATCAGTGTTACAGTCTTAAGTAAAAGAAAGAGCTGCTAAACTTTTAGTTTCAATTTCTTGTCTTCTGTTTCCATGTCCTGGTGCCAGGATTTTGCTGATCCACCTTGCACCAAAAAACTTTGGTATGCAAGCTGAATGGCAACGAATATACCCAAATGCCTCATACATATTCAACAACATCATTGATTTTAATTTCACAGAGTGCGAAGTGCCTTTTTGCGTTTTTTGGGCACAGATGAGGGAGCAGACTTTCTGATGTTTTGGAGGCATGCGTTCCTCCGTAAATAAAGTATCTCCAAGTCCTGTTCTACCTCTTAAAGAGAGATGGGAATCACCCAGTGAAGAGGCCCTGCTACGCTAAGATAATAGGATGTCTGTGCTGGTCTTTGGTCTTCACAAGAGCCAAACCTGCCGCATTAAACACTTCTACCTCCTCCCCCCTCATGAAATATGGATTTGTGTACAGGCGGGCACAAATGCTAATCGTTGTGCAAGTGCGCGTGTATCTATCTATCTGTGTGTGTGTGTGTGTGTGTGTGTGTGTATCCTAGTGACTTTGTGTCAAGTATGTGTGTGTGCACGGCTACACACATGTACGTGTGTGTGTTTGGCTGGGCCGAATTAGATTTGGGATCCGAGGCGAGAAAGGGAAGAGACGCATGGAGGAATTTAGCTATGAGGCTCATAAATAGTTTAGCCACCCAGAGCAGATTCATCAAGTAGCGCGAGGGATAAATCACAATCCTCCCCCCCTCCTCCTTTACCCTTCCTCCCCCCATCCATCGCTTTCACTCTCATGCTGAAGAGAAGGATGGAATACAAGATGTTGGAACTGTAATCCTGGGATTCGGAGAGCCTAATGCCTGCCGACACGCGTGCCGTTCTGATCTTAGATATGCATCTAATTGTATACTCCGACCTGCTTTCAGTAGGTGCTCAAACACATGCGTGCACACATGCACATAAGCACACACACATGGAAAGCTGCACATTGTGCATGGAGAATCTGTGCCTTGTATGTCTGTTTCAGGGAATGGGATCAGACCGTATTCACAGTAATGAAAAAGGAGCACCAACAACATGCAGGTTAATCTACTCCGGTTCCTCCTCACACACACACACACACACCCACACGCATTTGAGCTGACGCGCAGCCTTCACACAGCAACACCTACCTATGAGCCGCGTCACGTAGAAACCCAAACAGTCAAATCGATAGTGATCTGTTGCTCCGCGTCGCCCAGTGATGTGACAAATATCCTCATAGGTTGCCATGAGCAACAATTTCCCCCAAATTGAAAGGCCCTGAGGCCCTTTAGGCAACTGGTGTTATTTGGCTTCTGTTTCCCCCCTCATGGCCATCCATGAAGGATGAACCTCTCTATATATCATCTCTGTCTCTTTGGATCGAGACCAAGCTCCATCACCATAGCAATGGGTGTTTAGCCTACACCCCAAGAGAGACATTCCACAGATTGCCTGGAAGGAGATTTTGTGTGCGTGTGGCGGGTGGATTTTGAGGCTTTGAAAGTGTGTATGTAGACATGACTCCTGTTCCTCCTGGTGTCACCTCCATTTGTCAGTGTGAATTATAGATTGCGTTGCCATGGGATTTATTCTAAAGGCTGGAGAGTCTCCCGGTCACACACACCTTCTGTAGTTCGTCGCAAGCGAACACAACTTTGCAACAACCTGTTCCATAACAAGCTGTTTAGATAACCGCAAGTCTGTTGTTTCCAAACTAACTCTTCAGGTACCCCCAGCCCACCTGCTTCACCCTAAATGTGTATTGCATGTAAATATCTCTCCATCCATCATGTCTCCTGTCTTTCCACTATCTCCTCCCAGCCCCCAACCCTTTCTCTACTTTCTGCTCTTCTTTCTTTATCTCCCCCGTCTCTGCCCCTCTTCTTGCCGTCCCCCCAGAGAACCCCCCCCCCCCCCTCCTACAGTGCGAGCATCTGAGCCGTTTGCTCCTTCATTACTTTATTACTTCACTCTCTTGTTCCTCTCCCTCGTTCCGTCTGCATTGGCTCTTCATTACTCAACAAGTCAATCTTCATTAAGGCGTCCTCCCATTGGCTCAAACATGTATAGTCACACATACAGCTGTACACCCCTGCATCCCCCATACTTGTGTACTGTTAAAGCTCTGACAGCCGGGGGATTGCCAGTGATCCTCACCGACATGGCTGAAGCAGGTTCGTTCTTAAAGTTTGCTTGTCGGGAAGGGAGCTTAAAGGGATAGTTCGGAATTTTGGACATAAGACCTATTTTCCAACTCAGCCGGTGTGTTCGAGACGTCTGGAGACGTTTTCAAGACATTTCATTCAGTTCTTCTAGTTGCCTAGTTCGCTTGTGCTATGGCTAGCGCAGGTCAATGGTTCTAGTTAGCATGGCATTAAAAACACTCATACCGACTCCACAGTGCACCCGAGGCAAACCCATTGTAACGGCAGACTATCGATGTACATATCTGTGTTGATAGAATGTTTGAAATAAAACCAACCTTGCATTTTTAAGGATTTATGTCTCAGCAGCAGCAGCAGCAGCGTGTCATACTTCCTAGTAGGCTATGGCAGCGGCGGAGTGATATCGCCTAGCACTTATAAGTTACCGGTTCTATAATAGTTGGTTTACCTGCTGTCATTGCTACAGACGCAGAGTATCCTGCAGTGCTAGTTTCTTCAAACTCACAGAAATGGCCACTTTTGGAGAATATACTGAAACTTTTGAAGACTCTGATGAGTAGTTTTTTTCCACCCAAACCCAACCCTACCTGTACGAGCCTGAATTTACAGAGGAAGAATTGCGCGAGAGGGATGCTCAAAGGGCAGAACGTGAACGAGCGTCTGTGGAGACCGAGATAGCCCCCGCTGGAGCTGAGAACCGAACAAACGGAGACTGGTGGTGCCAGGAGGGAATCCCCCGCAACGCGTCCGAGGGTTTACGGGTCTACGGACGGAGCAGAGGTCCGGGTTCGTGGTGCGTAATTGTGGGTTGGCTGGGCCGTGTGCTGCCCGGTGTTTGTGTGAGGTCCAAGCGCTTTTCAGACAGCCTTGGGGGCATAAGGGCTGACAATTCGGCGGTGTTCAGGTGTGTATTTACCAGAGGGATTCCCCGCAACGCCTCCGAGGGTTTACAGTTCTCCGGACAGAGCAGAGGTTCGGGTTCGCGGTGCGTAATTGTGGGTTCGTGGGGCCGTGTGCTGCCCGGTGTTTGATTGAGCTCCGAGGGCTTTTCAGACAGCCTTGGGGGCTTAAGGGCCGACAAATCGGCGGTGTTCAGGTGTGTATTTACCGGATGTATTCCGAGCAGCGCGTCTTAGAGTTTTGAGTCCGACGGGGCAAAGTCAAATTCCGCTGCTGCTGAGAAACTAGTCCCTCAAAAAATGGATGATTCATGCGATGCAAGGTTAGTTTTGTTTCAAATATTATTATTATTATTTTTTTTTTTTTTAATTTACAATTTTTATTCAATGCAAGGTACAGTACACATATGAAGCATCCATTACACTTGTTAAAGGAAATAAATGTAAAGAACAAAGTCTAACAGTGGCGTACTAAGTATTGTCAGAACCTCACAGAAAAATGTATGGCTTTCCAAAGTAGAGGACGATTTTACTGCTCCACCTAAACCACAGCCTTGAGCGTGTACAACATATTAGGTACCATGATGAACACAGGTAAAAAACAGTTTTTTTTTCTTTTTTTTTCTTAAACCAAAAAGGTAAAAACAAAAATCCAGTAGACATTTGGTAGTCACTTTCTAGCCACTTTTTTTTTAAAAACCCCTAAACAAAAAATGATATTTAGCTAAGATATAGCATAATACCAACAATGAGAAAATTAAAAATAAATAAATGAAAATAAAAGACGACCATAATCTTACAAATGAGTTTTTTTTTTTTTTTTTTTTTTTAAACAAAAAGACAAAAACAAAACCCAAGTAGTTGACATTTGGTAGCCACATGTCTAATACTGTATTATTAACTCTGTAGTGCTTCTTTTTTTTTTTTTTTTTTTTACCCCCTAAACAATAAGATATTTAGTTAAGATATGGCACAATACCAGCAATGGAAAAATCCCGATATAATAATTTTTTTTTTTTTTTTTTTTTTTTTTAAAGTTAACTTCAATAGAACAGAAGAAACATAAGAAACATAAGAACTGGGATGTATATTAGAAAAACACAGGTTGATTAGAGAATATCAACACATATGGGAGGTTGAACTAGCAGTAGTAGGCCTATATTCTTTTTGTGTGTTCAGATAAGGAAAGACCCCAATGTTTTGTTGTTTAATAAGGATCATTCTGTCGTGTTCAAATATTATTCTATCAACACAGATATGTACATCGACAGTCTAGTGTTTTAATTGATTTGCCTCGGGTGCACTGTGGAGTGGGCAAGACTGTTTCTAATGCCATGCTAACTAGAACGATTGACTTGTCCTAGCCATAGCACAAGCGAACTCTGCAACTAGAAGAACTGAATGAAATGTCTTGAAAACGTCTCCAGACGTCTTCAACACACCGGCTGAGTTGGAAAATAGGTCTTATGTCCAAAATTCCGAACTATCCCTTTAATAACTAGCATGGCGATTTTCAAATGGGTCCCTTGATCCCTCACCTCAAGATATGTGAATGAAAATGAGTTCTGCGGGTACTGACATGTCTCCTCTTTATAGACATGCCCACTTTATGCTAATCCCATACAGTTTGGGTCAAAAACCTTGCAGTCTGATGATACTGTGTTTGAATATGGCTGCATACTTTGGTCCCAAAGCAATCTTGAAATTGCATGAATTGGGTATGACTGGGAAGACTGAATTGGGTATGACTGGTTGTGGATCCAGTGAGGCCAATTGTACGGTATTGTGTGAGACCATTTCTTTGAAACTCATGAAAGCCATTCACGTGGTGTATGGCTTTCCCAGGCATAGTGACGAGATATATATATATAAAAATGTTAAAATGTTTTTTTTAGGGCTGTCAAAGTTAACGCGCAACATCCTCTTAACGGCGTTAATTTTTTTAACGCGCGATTAACGCTCGGTATTAAAAAAAAAAAAAACGCGCATTGTATGATTTATGGCCGTCGGTGGCACCTGTAGTCTTGATCCAGAGGGAAGGTGCGTGTCCACAGGCAGCGGTGTTTCCCCGCGTCCCATTCATTGTATTCTGGTAGCGTTGCGGCGAATGTCGAGAGACGGCGCGCGAGTTGGCCGCTCCTCAAGTATAAGTCGAATCTACTTTATGCTAATCAGAGGCGCCGGGCTCGACTCGCCGCCTCGGGAACGCTCGCGAACGCTCGCAAAAATATGTTGTTTGAAGGAGAGCGCCTGTCAATCATCCTCTAGTGGCAGCCCACCAAGCGTGCAATACTGGGAAGCGGCGCGTCCACACGCGTTTAAAATCGATTTGTGAACGGCAAATTCACCTTCAAAAGACTGCCGGATGGTTCAGTCGATAAGACCAAAATCATCTGCGCGTACTGTGGGTATGAAATGAGCTACCATAGAAGTACGTCCAGTCTGAGATATCACTTGCAAGCCAATGCACTTATATCCTAACTGTACTTATCTCCTGTTACACTATCTCCTGTGACATGTTCACTTTAATTGTTTGTGATATATTCTTATAACCCTGTTTTGATCCCATGTTTTGGTAAGGGGATATTTGAAGTGTTAAATAAACATTTTCATAAATCAAGTATATTTGCCTTATGTTGTTAAAAGTATTAAGAATATGAAAAAAATTCATTAAAGTACATTTAGAAGAAAAAAAAATGTGCTAAAAAAAATGCGATTAATTTGCGATTAATCGCGAGATAACTATGGACAAAATGCGATTAATCGCGATTAAAAAAATCAATCTTTTGACAGCCCTAGTTTTTTTCAAATGTAGCACCAAATCTGTGTAACAATAATATAATAGTATCTCCCCAAACATTGGTGAGAAATAAATCAGAATCACATTAGAGAAAAAGCAACTTACGGCGAGGGTTACAGGTGTGTGCAGTGAGACGTCACACAAATGATTATAACGGATAACGTGGTTTCCTCGAGACTCATAGGTTGCAGTTGCAGGTTGACTTATCTGCAGTCCTCCTTATTGTGGCTGTGGACCTGCAGGAAGGTAAAGCTGCCACACAGAATATCAAGTAAAGACACATGCATGTGTACACTGCGTCCCTTTCCTCTGCTTGCACAGGCGCATCATCACATAAGAGTTGATTTCAAAGGGCTGTATTATCATGCTGATATCATTCAGCAGCTGAGTTACTTGCAGAAAAGTGTCTTGATATGCGAGTGTGTTTTTGGGTCCTTCCCAGCATCTGTGTGTTTGTTGATGCCAGCATTGTTTTTCTCTCCTCTATAGCAATTACTAATGGAGGAAAAAAAAAAATTCTAACAAGTGCCTCAAAGTCTTCTCAGTGTGACGGGCAGCCTGGGGTCTTGAAAATGAGAGACTGAACTCTGCACCACACACACACACACACACACACACACACACACACACACACACACAGACACACAGACACACATGGGTATGCACATCAATGTTATGTCCCCTTGTTGAGTGCCTCTAGAGTAGAGACAGTCTGCAGCCAGCCAGTAGTTTACTCCTGAGACAGATTGTTGTTTAGCATTTAGATAGGCTTGATCAACCCCCACTTAGCCAATATCTGTGCTTGTGTGTGTGTGTGTGTGTGTGTGTGTGCTTCTGTGCATGTGTGTAGGCATGTATGAGTGTGCACATGTGATTGGACATGCACCTGCATGTGTGCTTCCATATTGCACCTTTTTGCTTGTGTGTTACTGCATGGATCTGTGGTTCCTGTGTGTGTGTGCGTGCACATGTGTGCACGTGTGTGATGAGCCATGGCTAACAGCCCTTGGTGAACATAGCAGGCCCAGGTCGCCAATGAGACTTAGAGAGGCAGTGAGCCAGGGTCACACAAAGTTACACATAAATCTTTTAGAGGGGACCCCCCACCACCTTCACCACCACCATCACCACACTGTACCGCAATGTTTCCACACAGCAATTCCACACAGTATCATTCCTCTCAAAAATCACACCACAAATATAATACTTAGTGAAGAACATTTAAAAGTGGGTGTTTTTTTGCCATGTGTAAGGCAGACCAACATCGGCGCCTTGTTCCATTCAATAATTGATCAGGGGTTTCGGGAACACTCAATCAGTCAAACTGTATTTAAGGACGGGAGGTCTGAAAAGGTTAATGGGATTCTGACTGTGTGTGTGTGTGTGTGTGTGTGTGTGTGTGTGTGTGTGTGTGTGTGTGTGTGTGTGTGTGTGTGTGTGTTTTGTGTGCAAACACACGTGTGACATCAGTGCTCAGAGTCGAATCGAGTGTGTTTTGCGGGCACACTGGATGTTTAAATTAAGATAAGATTTGTCAAACAACATCTGCATGTTGTTTCCAAGTGCACTTAATACCTTTCTAGTGTGACACACACTGCATTTGTCCCAGTGCTGCTCGGTGTGTATGCTAGTGTTCACTTGTGCATGTGAACGGCACTGCCTCTCACCTCTCTTTTACCCCAAGTTCAACCAGAGTTCACAGTCTCCCCTTCACCACTTAATGTGTGTTGAGAGAGAGAGAGAGAGAGAGAGAGAGAGAGAGAGAGAGAGAGAGAGAGAGAGAGAGAAACTGCTGTTATTATTAATTAAATTGTTGTATTATATCAAATACATAAAAACAAACAAGGTTCTTTATTTATCATGTGCACAGAGATGCAACGTAAAACATGATAACCATAAAAACATGATATCGGCATTATAGATCGGCCATTGGCCGCCCTGCTCTCTAAATATCAGCATTGCCCATTGAAAAACCCATATCGGTCGACCACTTCATGCCTCACTCAAGTGTGCATGTGTGACAGACGTCCAGCCTCAAAAACCGAAGTCACACGGACGCACACCTGTTGTGGTCTGTTGGGAGACAGACAGTGAGTGTTCATGTGTGCGTGATGGCAGCAGTGTGCAGACAGGATGGAGAGCAAAAGCAGATTTGACAGGCTGTCCTAGGCACTAACGCTACAAATGGCTGCCTGGATGGAAATATCTTCATCATCCAAAACAAATAGGCTGTCACTCAGGTCTGCGAAGCTTTTGTTGACTGAGCCATTTCTCCCCTCTCTCTCTCTCTCTCTCTCTCTCACTCTCTGTCTGCTCCTCTATGCACACACATATTTTTTCTTGATATCATCACTTATTATATTTTTATTTGAATGTCATTCTCCGTTGCTTTACTCTGGAGCGAATCTAAACCATTTTCTGTGTGTGTGTGTGTGTGTGTGTGTGTGTGTGTGTGTGTGTGTGTGTGTGTGTGTGTGTGTGTGTGTGCGTGCATGCTAGAGGGTAAGTGTGTGTGAGGAAGATCATAAATGAGGATGATGCTTGGCCTTTGTTTGAAATATGAAACCGCTCTCAGCTGTATGATATTACAGCAATAGAACAGCAATCAGACGTTAATTGAATCTGGGTTATGACTTTTCTGTGTTCTCGCTCAGCTGAGTGTCTCTCCCGTTTTGCCTCTCCGTCTTTCTCCCTCCTTTGTTCCCTCCCTCCCTGTGACTCTCGCTTTCTTATTCCTCATGTATCCCCAACTAACCCACTTTCTTTTCCCCTCCATGCTTCGTTCCCGTGCATGTACTAAGTCTCGTAGCATGTCTCTCCTCATGCAGCCTGCTAGCCCCTGCCTGCCCCTGCCTCTGTTGTTAACTGATGCCACGGCCCCACGATCCCCCCTCCCTCCCCGCTTCAGTTACGCCATTCACGTCTCATTAAAAAGCCCTCTGGTGAAATGTCACCATCCAAAGTACCCTTCGACATGGGACACTGGCTTTCAAATGTAGAAAAGTGATGTGCGTCTCTGGGCATGTGAACGTGCATGCAAGTGTCCCTCGTGTGTCTCGCTGAGTCTACACCCCCACATGGTGCGTTGCTCTGTGTCTGCATACAGAATACTATGTTTTCTACATTGCTTAATCTCCATGCACTACTGTACATATACGCTAGCTAATTTATATTGTATACACTTATTATATTTATAACCTGTAAATACCCTAATTCCATATTATCGCCTGTTTATAACCATTCAACCGTTGCAATGGCATTTACATATGTCAATACTGTATATTCTATATTCTATATTTTTATTATTACTGCTAAAGCACTTCTGGTTGGATGCAATCTTCTTTTCGTTGCCGTGTACCTGTGACTTGTGCAATGACAATAAAATCTAATCTAATCTAATCTAATCTAATGTGTGTTAATGCATGCTAAATATACCTTTTAAAAGATGTTTGGTCACTTCTTCTTTAAAGGTTAGGTTAAGTTAAAATCAGGTGTAGGTCCAGCGGAGAGCGTACATTTGGATTCTGTTGTAGGGGACTTAATGCATTCACTGGGCGTACTCGCAAGCATAGTAACCCTTCTTACTCCTCGGGTGTGTGTGTGTGTGTGTGTGTGTGGGTGCATGCTTTCCCTCCTTCATGAAATGGGAGACTATCTATCCAGCCTGACCTTTTCCTTAATTGCCTGGTTTGGGTTCTGTCTCCGCTCCTTGCAGGAACAGCGGTCTCCATGAATTGACTGCTGACTCCCAATTGTCTCTGGCAAAAACCTCACTTTACCTGTCGCAGCTGACAACCCACACACCACGATTGAGAATGCACACATTAATGCAGAGATGCACACAGACACACACACACACACACACAGCCACACACACACACAGACACACACACACACACACACACACGTCAGCTGTTAAACACAAAACCAGGTAGTAAGGCAATTTGGATTTCAATGTCACACAAGGTCATTTTAAAACAAAGTACACACAGCACAGGGTTTGATGTCGCCTCTCTGTCCCACTGCTCAGAGACATTCTCTGTGGTAGCCTGTTTATTTAACCGCATTTTCTATTTGTATCTCACATGATATGAACAATGGTGGCACCTTATGTCCATGAAAGCCACATTATAATGGCATAAGCTGGATATGTTTGGTTATTCCCTTTCTTGCTTAGAGCTACTTGAGTTCTGTGTTGTGACAGTTTCAGTTTATAATTGAAGTGTCCGTTTTCCGACAACACGCTTAATTAATACGACGGACAGAGAGGCTGATACATGAATATGAACTTAATTGATTTCTAGGGGGAAAAGCGAGCAAGTAATAAAATATTTATATATTTATTTTTCTTCAGTCTGAAACCAGTGAATTTCTATACCTTTCTGTTCCAAAAGTATTTCTATCCTACACTCAACAAAAATATAAACGCAACACTTTTGTCTTTGCTCCCATTTTTCATGAGATGGACTTAAAGATCTAAAATTCATTCCAGATACACAATATTACCATTTCTCTCAAACATTGTTCACAAATCTGTCTAAATGTGTGATAGTGAGCACTTCTGCTTTGCTGAGATAATCCATCCCACCTCACAGGTGTGCCACATCAAGATGCTGATCTGACATCATGATTAGTGCACAGGTGTGCCTTAGACTGTCCACAATAAAAGGCCACCCTGAAATGTGCATTTTTTTGCTTTATTGGGGGTCTGGGGACTCAGAACCAGTCAGTATCTGGTGTGACCACCATTTGCCTCATGCAGTGCAACACATCTTCTTCGCATAGAGTTTATCAGATTGTCAATTGTGGCCTGTGGAATGTTGGTCCACTCCTCTTCAATGGCTGTGCGAAGTTGCTGGATATTAGTGGGAACTGGTACACGCTGTCGTATACGCCGGTCAAGCACATCCCAAACATGCTCAATGGGTGACATGTCCGGTGAGTATGCTGTCCATGCAAGAACTGGGACATTTTCAGCTTCCAAGAATTGTGTACAGATCCTTGCAACATGGGGCCGTGCATTATCTTGCTGAAACATGAGGTGATGTTCATGGATGTATGGCACAACAATGGGCCTCAGGATCTCATCACGGTATCTCTGTGCATTCAAAATGCCATCAATAAAATGCACCTGTGTTCTTCGTCCATAACAGATGCCTGCCCATACCATAACCCCACCACCACCATGGGCCACTCGATCCACAACATTGACATCAGCAAAGCGCTCACCCACACGACGCCACGCACGCTGTCTGCCATCTGCCCTGAACAATGTAAACCAAGATTCATCCGTGAAGAGAACACCTCTCCAACGTGCCAGACGCCATCGAATGTGAGCATTTGCCCACTCAAGTCTGTTACGGCGACGAGCTGGAGTCAGGTCCAGACCCCGATGAGGACGACGAGCATGCAGTTGAGCTTCCCTGAGACGGTTTCTGACAGTTTGTGCAGAAATTGTTTGGTTATGCAAACCAATTGTTTCAGCAGCTGTCTGAGTGGCTGGTCTCAGACGATCTTGGAGGTGAACCTGCTGGATGTGGAGGTCCTGGGCTGGTGTGGTTACACGTGGTCTGCGGTTGTGAGGCCGGTTGGATGTACTGCCATATTCTCTGAAACACCTTTGGAGACGGCTTATGGTGGAGAAATGAACATTCAATGCACGAGCAACAGATCTGGTTGACATTCCTGCTGTCAGCATGCCAATTGCACGCTCCTCAATGCTTGTGGCATCTGTGGCATTTTGCTGTGAGACAAAACTGCACATTTCAGAGTGGCCTTTTATTGTGGGCAGTATAAGGTACACCTGTGCACTAATCATGATGTCAGATCAGCATCTTGATGTGGCACACCTGTGAGGTGGGATGGATTATCTCAGCAAAGCAGAAGTGCTCACTATCACACATTTAGACAGATTTGTGAACAATGTTTGAGAGAAATGGTAATATTGTGTATCTGGAATTAATTTTAGATCTTTAAGTCCATCTCATGAAAAATGGGAGCAAAAACAAAAGTGTTGCGTTTATATTTTTGTTGAGTGTAAATGTGTTTATGCCTTCAGTGTTAGAATACAACAGTCAAAGCAGAAGCAGTAAAGGAGGCCCAATTTGTATCATTTTACTCTCTTCCTTCGACACACAATTTAACAATCAAGCTTGACTGAAAATCCATTTTAAATGAAACATTTAAAATAACATTGATAGATAAAAACAGGGTGCAGTGACTGGGCAGTGTAGACTAAACAGCCATAGAGTTTATCTGGAGATGAATAACAACGTGCAGTTTTTCCATTATTTGGTGAAATATTTGGGTTGATGTTGAGCTGAATCCCGCCTTTTTGGCGAAGGGAATTGGGAGGGAAACATTTTCCAGATATTGCTCGGAGGAGGAAGTAGTAATCTCCTCGTCAGCTGCTCTGGTGCTGCTGGACAGACTGTGTGTATTAAAAACAAATTAGCAGGCTAGTGGAAGAAGTGGAAGTGATGTGCTGAGATTTTGTGAAACATAAGAGCAGAGATCAAGAAATGTGGTCATAAAAAAAGAAAAAAAGAGAGATTGCTTTTAAATTCTGTCTCTGATCCTGCATTCATTATTCCATGCCTTTTAGCTCCTATCCATTCTTATCTCTTCTATTATCCAAGGGTTTCAAATTCAAGAGGCAACGGCTTCCTCGTTCCCATCATCTAATAAGGGGAGCGTGAAACTGCCACTCCTCTCTCCGAGCCCACACAGGAGCCAGCCGCTAATCAGTTTCCTCTTTATTAACCCTATTCGCTGGCACCTGTGGCACACTGCCTCTGGCTTCTGGCACCGCCGCCAACATCCAACCACCCCCACCAAGCTGGCGGTGTGTCATGTGGCCGACTGATTATGAGGTTCATCTGAGATTATGGGCATTAATCACTGCCAAAGACGCTGTAATCTAGAATGAATCAAGAATGTAATTATTGCTGTAACTACTCACTCCTGGCTTGAAGTAAATTCAATTAAAGTTATTCTATTGATAGACTATTGATGGACTATCCAGTTGAAATAATATATAGTTGAAATATTGATGCTGCTCGTTGTAACTACAACTTCCTGACTCAGGCATATTGTCTGTGCTGAGGTTCACTGCCCCTAAATGAGCATTTCAGCACTGCCAACCTACCTGGGTTGTGTTCACTATCTTGTCTCTCCCTCTGTCTGGCTGACAGTCTAATTGTCATGTGGGCAGCCTCCGCCGCATGGATTTAGTGTCGCGCTTGCCTTAATTTAATTGAAAAGCTGCAGAAAGGATAGAGGGAGGGATGAAAAACAGATAAATAAAGAGTGGAACCAATCTTTGCCGGGTGCGCTGGGCGGTAAAATGGCTGTGCGCGGTGAATAATGCATGGGGGAGATGGATAGGTCCGCGTGGTTAGAGCCCAGGACTGCTGGCGCTTCATTACCGAGGTGTTTGTATGCTGATGCTGTAATGCCGGCTCCTTCGCTCTGCGAGAGAAAAGTGGGCTGTAGAGGTGGCACCTCCCTGAGCGATCTCATATTTCCTCATTCCTTCTCTCTCTCTCTCTCTGCTTCTGTACATTTTAAGGCTTCAATCCCCCAACACACTCTGTCCTCTTATCTATCTCTCTCTCTCTCTCTCTATATATATATATATATATATATATATATATATATATATATATATATATCAAACGGCTAGTTTACATGAGAGACCACCTTTAAGACAAGAGTAACGTATGGGTCAAAGGTCAAACACTCGTTTACCCATACTGCACTGCTCTAACATTATATAACTGTCTACTTTTCTTGTCGAAGCCTGATAACAAACGGTTGGAAAAATCCACAGGAGTAACTGTGTGTAAGAGAAACAAAGAAAACTCACAAAGCGCCCACTCGTGAGATTTCTGCATTTGAAAACACCGGAGCGGAGCAAAGTTTTGTCATCGTTCTTGCGGTTTGAAGGATCTCCCGCCTTACTTGCTTCGCTTACATGAAAGGAAATACCAAAGGAGCTAAATGCAAATTTAGCGGGGAGACTGTCACTTTACTTCTAACTTTGATCACAAGATGCGTTGCTTTTAATTATCGTGGGTGCTGGATTGTTTATGTAACTTTCAACAGACAGAAGTAGGAAAGAAAGTAGATCCCGGCCTGTAATGGCAGCTTGGTGTGTTATGTAGGAGCAGCGTTTCTCGGGAAGGCCGGGCCTGTGGTGCGCCAGCATTCTGTAATATATTCCATTTCATTATATTCAACCTCCCAGCCTGCTCTCGTCAGGATCAGGAGTACGCCGTCTCGCAGGCACACGAGATATAATTACTTTCTAACACACGGGGAGCAGACAGAGAGCGGCGAAGAGACGGAGAGAGGGGAAGATGGAATGAACGACGGAGTTTAATTCTGCTTTATGGCAACAATTATAGAATGAAAACAGAAAGTCAATAGGCAGAAACATTGTCTCATTTTCTAGGTGGACCAGGGTTTTTGCAACGAGGCCCGGGGCAAACCAAAATAAGAAAGAGTCGCGAGGAAACAAAGGAAATAGGGAGAATACGCCCGGTCATATTAATTAGAGAAAGGGAGGAGCTGGTGCAACTTCAAATCCCTCTGTGATCCCCTCTCATATTTCCTCATGCAAACCCAATGCACTACATCACTAAATGCAACCTTTGTAAGTAATTAGGAGGCTGTAATGGATCCCACTTGTGCTCTCTCCTCCTTGATAATTGTAGATTTCTGGTTTTGCCCGGCCTGTTTGTAGGTCAGCAAGGAGAAGACGGTGGAATTCAAGGAGCTTCACGTTCAGCCTGACATGTTGTTGTCTATCACTCATCCACAGAGCATCAGGATCAGTGGAATTAGTGGTCCGATTATCACGCCTCATTGGCTGTAATGTGCGCATGCTTGCATAAGCCGCCGTGCGTTCACACGCACACCAACACACGATCAATCAGGAACCGATTAATTAAAGGGAGCAGTCTAATTAGTGTCATTAAGGAAGGAATAATAGAAAGGCTTGTACATAGGGAGAAGCACTGAGGCAAGCTGTCATTGTGTTGACACACACACACACACACACACACACACAGACACTTACATACACCCCCGTCCCAGAACTGGTCAAGTTTGTGAGCAAGACAGAGTCGCGTATCAATTTACCTGGTTTTAGTTTTAATGGTGTTTAATCAATATTTCACTGTTGAACCCATTAGACGGAACACAATATGCCTCCTTTTCGCTCTTTGTGGGCGATCGTGTCCTTTCAAGTTAGTAAGGGAACATACAAAAGCGGACACAGCTGAGTTGCCATGAGCAACAAGCCCTCATGGTAACCCGGAGATACTCAAAGGCCAAAAAATGCCTTGGGTGGACTGTTGAACAAAGGAGCAAAAGAGCCAGGCGGTAACACAGAAACAAAAGTACAGTCCTGATTGCACAAAAATACACATACAAAATGCATGCATGCATGCGCACACACACACACACACACACACACACACACACACACACACACACACACACACACACACACACACACACACACACACACACACAAACACTGGCTGGTGTTACAAGAGCCAAAATTTCGAAGAAAGTAAATGCCGAGGTGCCCTGTGGCCGTATTTTTTCTTTTCCACTCGTTCTCACTCTCACACAGCCAGAAACGGGGGAAAAACTGAATCTCTCTCTCACACACACACACCTGGTTTTATGCTAGGGGCTGCATAAATATATGAATCAGGGGTGACAATGTCGTGCAGAGTGGAGCCCTCTGCATCCTATTTTCATCATTTACCTTAGGCTAAATGGATTTGGAACACTGTTGGAAGGCTCACCTCTCACACTGATTTGCCTACTTAAATGTGAAAAATGGTACATTTCCAAACTCAACCTCACATTCTTTCTTTTCTTTCCCCCCCTCCCAGTTCTCTCACTTGCCTCCACTCCAATACTCACCAGTAACTCTGGTACTCTTTGTAAAAAAGTGGGCCAAAAACATAACGCCGGATATATTCACTAAAATAATATGATTTCACACTGAAAGAGCCTGTTTGCACACCCATATTATATTACTACAAATGGATAACGGATAAGGATTCTTTACTTTTGCATTTCATGTCATTTCAAATGTTGAAATATCTGTAGACATTGTTATATACAGATTTAGCATCTCCTCTCACTCTTCTGCCTGTCTGACTGTCCTTTTCCTCTTGTCCTTTGTCCTCGCTCCTTACCCTTTCGCCCATGTCTCTCTCTCTCCGTCTCTCTCTGTCTCTCTCTGTCTCTCTCTCTCTCTCTCTCTCTCTCTCCTTCAGTCCCGACTGATGGCAACATGTTTATCCATTATTGATATTCCGACTGGGCTTACTTCCCGCCCCCCTGTCGCCCCACTTTCCTCCAGCCTGCCCTACTTCACCGGAGGCCTCATGAGACACACTCACACACTCTCACACACACACACACACACACACACACACACACACACACACACACAAACACACACTTGCATAGATGCGCAAGTTTGTGAGACAAAAGTTGTGAAAACCCTGAGTGTTTATTGAGGTGTGTGTGTGTGTGTGTAAGTCAGTGAGACAGAAAGAGAGAGACTAAGTGAGAGTCTACACAGAAAGACGAGAGCTTCTATATATAGATCCATATAAGAGACTGTTCCCAGCATCCAACCGTGCATACACAAGGCTGAGCAATACATTACAGTCCCTGTGCCGCTCTGTGGAGCTGTGTGTACATACATGCGCCTCCACATGAAGGGAAGCACAGCGGCTTTTAAACGAGCCTTCTGCAGTGTTTTCCCTCACACTATTGATCCCCTCAGCTTCTTTTATTTCTAATAAAATGTATGAAGCGCAGTTCACAAAAACGTCCTTCGTTTGACTTTGTGGAGTGGTAAAAAGATTAGTCTTTGGAAACAACCGCGTCCCAGCTAATTAGCACATTTCTTTTCTATTACTCCCCTTTTATCTTATATTCAAGAATGCTAGTACACGTGCATGTGGTGCTAAGGGGCCAACATATAAACCCATATATAAACATGCGAGCGCACGCTGCTCAGATACGGACTCATGCGCGTGCACGGCCTCCGCGCAGTTTGAGCACTTTGATAGGGCATACCGTGGAGTGTATTAGCGTGTGATCCCTTTTGAAGGGAAGACATGAAAACGTTTGTTGTGCTCGGAGCAAAGGTTTGTTTGGTGCCGTTGCTCGACTTGGCTCCATGGGCCCCTCGCAGTGGTGGGCTGTTTTGAAGCGGTTATCAAATACGATTCCTCATCTGCAGCTTTCCTTCAGCACCAGATTGGCTCTAAGCTCTGCCGAATCGTCCTCCACTTCATTATGTACGTGGGGGGTTTTGCGTTTGCTTGTGGGAATGTCTTCATTTGTTTTTCCATCTTTCCTCCCTGACCGGCCCCATGCATGTGTGAATATGTTCATCTCCTTGTAATCTACATGTCAGTGCCTTAGTTAATCCGGGCGCATGTTTCCACGCGTGCACATGCAGACATTTGTCCGTGTGTGTGTGTGTGTGTGTGTATGTGTGTAGAATTTTCCCTTGTGTTGACTTTTAATTGTTCTGTGCTTATGAGAGTGTGTGTTCAGTTTAGTCCACAGCAATTGATCTGGAGAATAATGGTTGGTGGAGAGTCCCAGGTCTCCAAAACCACTGTCTGAAACTCCTTGTAATTACCTCTGGGACCACTGGCAATGATGGAGGGAGGGAGGGAGGGAGGGAGAAAGAGAGAGGGAGAGAAATAGAAAAGAGGAGGAAAAGACGACCTTGATGGAGACATAGCAATAATATGTGAGCAGATGCAGGTACACAAGGCTTATACCTTGGCACAGAGAAATGATACAGAGGAGATGGGTTTAAACAGACTTTAGCCTGGGTTTTATGAAATATATATTATTATAATAATATTATTATTATAATATATTTATTATTTGTTGTGTTTTCTGTTAATAGGATACACCAACAACCACAGTTTAAAAAAATGACAGTGAGCTGCCAGCAGAGCCGAAAATCATTTATGGTCACCATTGTTTATGGTTTATGTCTGCCTGAACCCTAGGACTGTTGGAATGAACTTCCGGAATCGAATATAATTCGAATAGTAAAAAAGATCAGGACTATTTGAATGCTGAAATAAGTATTCGATATTTATCTTTTTTGGAAACGTGTTTTCTAACATTAGCAAATCTCTCCTTGGCCTACCCGCACAAACGGATGCTTTTGACGCATGAAGTCTGATGAACAGTAGCGTTTTCTGAATCACAATCTCAGTATCAGAAATAGCCGACAGTTGCGTGCGTAGATTACTGCGCGGCGGCCCGCGGTGGAATGAAACAAAGATATGGACGGATGACGTCATGACAAAGATGCAGTCATGCTGCTTACTGCTAGCTAGATCGACCCGCGTCTCCATCGGCTGATTCATCCGGAAGAGGCCAACAACAGGATGTACGTGAGAACGTGGAAGTAGACGAGACGAGGAGGGCGTAGCCATGGCAACGGGGACACAGCGTCCCCAGAGAACAGCAATGTGTTTTTACGTTCTTAATTATTACTTATCTAGAAAGCTGTCAGCTGTTGGTGATTCAACATATTTATTGGTGATGTTTTTGGCATGCCCTCTAGTGGACAGGATGTAAAACAACCACATTGCTGATCATGGAAAATATGGAATGAAATTTGAACAGTAGGAAAATTGACAGCTCTACTGAACGTGTCCTTCTCATCCTGCAGTGTAAAGGCGAGTCCAAACCGGACCGAAAATCGGCGTCTTTGAGAGAGTCGGCGTGACATGAGTCTACTTGGTGTGGTCGCTCGAATCGGCCCACATCGGCGTTCATTCCAGCCGATTCAAATGTATAATCCGCCATTCGAGTCGGTCATTCTTTTACCATTCTGATTGGTGGAGGCTAGCAGCTTGACTAGCGAATCAGTGAAGCCCGGAAGTGACGATGGTAAACATACCAGATAACCAGTGGAATCGAAGAAGGCGTCGACATACTCTCTCGGCTACTTCCGGTTTTTGTGTTTTTTGGCCCACAATACAGATTAGCGCCGCCTGTTGTTTTGGAGACATTACATCTCTCGCAAGCGCGGAACGTATGGCGTCGGCTGTAATTCCGTAGGTGTGAACCGCCCATGTCGTTGTTCGAGTCGGCCATATTAAGTAGCCCGACTTCATTTACCGACGCGAGTCGGGCAGTTCTTCCGGTGTGGACTCGCCTTAACACCAATCTGAGCTGATTCACACCTGAAAGGTGATTTATTGAGTTTTTCTTGCAAAGTGATGATGCTCATTCTAGACATTATACACACGTACACAAATTCACAAGGACACACGTTCACCGGGAGATGAACTTCAGCAATAACTCCGGCGGCACAGCAAATAGCTTTGTGTTGTTTTTTAAGGTATCATCCTTCTCTCTCGTTCCATATCCACGGAAAAAAAAGATTACATCGGATGATGCTGGGGGAGCGTGAGAGCCGGGGAACGGGGGACGGAAAGAAAAGTGACGGTGCTGAAAATAAAACGGGAGATTACTGAGCTACGGGTAACACGGGATGAATATTTGATTCATTCCTTTTGTGATGCTTTCTTATCTGAAAAACACATAATGCTGTTATATTGGTGTGTTAAGAACATGCAGGGGCCGGGGCTCAACGCAGGCGCAGAGGATTATTGTTAGACGGAACATAAAAGCGGAGCGATTCTCAGTGTTAGTGTACACGGGAGAGGCTCTGCTGGCGGCGGCAGGGTGAGATTGCGTTTCATCCAGCAGAGATATCAGTTAGTAGGTTTTTTCCCCTTTTGAATGAAGGGGAAGCCTTTTGGGTGTTTTGGTCACTTAATGCTGAATCCTTTAAACTACTAGATCGCTGCTGTTGCGTCGCACTATAAACCGCTTTTGTCATAAATATTCAGAAATTCATTAAATGAACGAAGAGAAAAAAAACAAATGTATAGCACTATATGTGTGACACTGTTTGTATTACATTGGCAGGATAAGGATTATGTCCTTGTATGGAGATCATCAGTAAGCAGTGGTGCATGTCCGGGGGGGCTGATAACATTTTAAGCATTGATGCGACTTTGAAAATTACGCATTAGGAGTTTATTGGCTTTGAGAGGTAAATGCTGGCAGGTGTGTATGTGTGCATCCACATATACTCACACACACTCACACTAGACATCCTCGTCCTTGTAATTGCTCCTCTCATTGCCCAGAGGCCGCGTGAGCTGGCATAGAAGCTAGATAATAAAGCATATTACGCTGGGCTGGTAATGCCTTTTCGCCTCCTCCGGTCCGATGACAGTTGAAATTGAGCTCTGCTTGTTGCACAAGGTGATCCATACTAAATTCCTCCAGGCAGTAGATCCAAGATGGGCATGACAACCAGTTTTGGGAAATATTGACATTGTGCAGTCGCTGTGGTCACAGAGTCAGAAATCAGAAACGCCACTTTTATGGCTGATAATTTGCCGTTTCGGAATCAGAGTCAGTCCTCAAGTTGTAAAGGGAGCGGTAAATAACGTTTGTCTGCCACTCGCTGTTTAATCCCACTAAACACCTGTGTTTTTGACACAATACACTACTTTCCAGTGAAGAAGGAGGCCTGCTGTTTGGCAACGTTTGATCTGAGTGAAGCAAACTGTGAGCCGTGCCAGGTTGTGAGACAGGTGAAGGCAACCAGACAGCTTGAATGATGATGCAAATAAAGTACTTGACTATGTGGGTGGAAAAAAGAGTATAACAGTTAGAAGTATTGAACTGCTTTATTTTTTATATATTACCCTTGTCCCTGAGTAACTGTGTTAATAACTCTAGTCCTTTGATGACGTAGTTCAGGTCACATGTCATGTTATTAACGGTGTATTCATTTTAAATATGCAATATTTCCATTGTTTTGTGATTAGCTGCTGAAGAACCTGCTATAACTCCACATGTAACATGTGATACTACATATTAAAACCTGGAATTTGAGGCCTCCTTGAGGAGTTGATTATTGCAACTTGTGCAGAACATTTGATCCCGACATGTATTATTTTCATGTATTTTAGTTGGACCCTCTGTGTGTTGACACAGGCGTGCCAATAGCGAGTGGGGCTAACAGATCTGTAAAATAGCAGACGCGTGATGCTAATGTGTGACGTTTATGGGGAACGCCGCGTGGTGCGTGACCTGTCAACACTTCCCGTGATGATTTAGCGCGGCTGTAAAGCAGGCATGTTGCTTTGCTGCCGGAGTGCTCCGACTATCCGGGGCCTCTATGGACCATTTCACGGTTGTAAACGGCTACATGGGATTTGGACTGCATTATATGTGTGGGGTTTGGAAGCAAATGCTGTTTCTCAAATAGAAGAAGCAAGTCAGTCACTGCATTCAGAGCCTTACTGGCTCAACCCAACCCGGCAACAGCAGCAGGAAGTTATGCAAGGTGGAATTGAATCATGTTATAAAAAGTAGCGTGGCTGACACAAAGGCTGTTTAATTGTTCAGAAGATGTGTAAGTCGTGCTGGCTGTACATTTGTGTCCATGTGGGCTGAAGTGTGATGCTTGTGTTTGAACTGGTGGCGTATTTTCTGTGCGTGTGGAATAGAGTGTTAAGTTTCAGGGGTTTGCAAAGAGAGGGTGAGAGAGAAAGTGAGTGTGAGAGAGGGCGAGAACAGGGGTTATTTAATGATCAGAGCAGTGTAATTACCTCCCAGTGAGGTTCAGCCTTTTAGACGGATGATTATTCAAGGCGAGAAATCTCATTTGCATCTTGTACAGTATTATGTAAAAGTGTTCACTCTACACTAAATTAAATCGCCACATAGATTTTTTCCTCTCTCCCTTCTAAAAGTGAGTTTTTTTTTGTCCTTTTTCAGCAGAATTTACACATAGATTAATTTATCCGTGAGCTTAAAAGGGAAGATAGTGTCTCTATGTCCTGCAGTCATGTCTCTGGGTTCAGCTCGCAGATCATTAACAAGGTGTTAGACATCATACTTGGTGCTCTATAATAAGGGGGCTGGGAAAAGAGAGGCCATGCGGTGAACCTGTGTCATGCCCCTCCCTGCAGCGCCCTAAAACAAGGCGGAGATTATCGCTGCGAACGGACGTTTGCACGGCATTTGCAACACTTCAATTCTGCACGTCTCCCTCCTCTTCTCTCTCTTTTTTTTATGTTATGCAAGATTGAACAATTTCCACACTGCCCACGTTCGCACCTACACACCACCTCTCGGCAAAAAGCACACTGCCGGCCATCAGTTTCTTCAAAGTATGAAATCAAGGACCCTGCTTTCATTCGCTGCACCTCCAATTACAGTGGGAGAGAAAAAGAACAGAGGGAGTGTAATGACAGCAATCTCAGCTGGGTGGGGGGAGAGGAGAAAAGGACCCGACTTAGCTCCTGTCACATTTGCTGCTGTACCACCTGAGGACAAACGGTGAAATGGAGGAAACCGAAAGGGGGGGAAAAGGACGGATTAAAAACCAGAGAAATAAAACAATATGTTGCTTGTGAGGACAAGATAGGAGCGAGTGGATGAAGGTGGAGAACAGAAGGATAAAGGGTGAAAAAAAGAGAGAGACAGTGATTGGCAGAGAACCATCTGTTGATCGTCATGCTTATTTGTGTTGCTTTGAGCCTTTTCCCTCCCAACTAGTCCCCCACGTGGCTGACCGGGGGGGTCAGCTGTGACTGATAGCCCGTGCTCCTGGTTTTCGGCTGACAGATGGGTGCGGGGAGCGACTCTGGTGCAGCCTGAAAACGGATTCTCCATGCCTCTGTGTGCTGCCACAGCCATTTTACTCAGCTGTCAGTCACAGGCGCCGTGGTTGACGTTATCAGTTGTACCCCCGCTTAACGGTGGAGGTCTGCCCAGAGCCGCTTCTGGGTAAGGAGTCAACCAAGGGGGGATGGAGACGATAGAAGGAGAACATAAGAAGGTAAAATAAAACTGGCCAAGGTTAAAAGCATGGAGCTGGTAGGCTTTAAGTGAGGAATTAAAAAGGAAAAGGAAGGACAGCTATGGCGTGCTGGATATGAGTGCAGAGTAATTAAAATGACATCAGATGGAAGGGGCCACCGACATTGTCTCCTCCTGTAGATGTGCACATAATGAAGACGCCGTCCGAGGCTTTTGGCTCGGCACCAAGATCAAGAGAGGCTAAAGATGAAGTACAACAAGAGAATCAATTCTCTCCTCTTTCCTCCCCTCTTCCACTCAGGGAGAGATTTACAGGCCGAGTTATGACAGCACACAATAACGACGGCCATATTTTACTCCTGCAGACTGACAGCAGCATCCACAGCCAATCAAATCTAACACAGAACAAAGTTGTTATCGGTTCTGTGCGTGCGTGTGTTGGGTGTGTTGAAAAGCGCTTGTCATCGCTAAATGTGATTGTGCTACATCGAGTTGATCCGCTCAATTTATTGCTGTCAGAGATAAGGGATTCTGAGGAAAGCGAGATAGACTTTAATGTGGAACGCATTAGAAAAATAAACATCCATAAAAGAAACCCGTTTCAATCATTGAGAGACGAATTGCGTGGAAACGTGATCAGGAAATACTGCCTGCTCTCAAAAGTTCACGTAAGTCCTAAAGAGGGGCCGAGGGAGACGGGGAAATTAAGAAATGTGAGATAAAGCAAGCGGGGGGGTATTTTAAGCATGAACAGAATGATGAGAAAATAGAGAATGAGAAAAGGAGACGTTGGAAAAAACAGAAAGAAGGCAACCAGAGAGTTACTTAAAAGTGGATGAAAGTGTGCGCTGATCAATAGATATGGATGCGAATAGGGAGACTTTTAAGTCAGGCGTCCTCAGATTCTATTTCACAAAGAAACTCAAACTCTACAGATCGATATCCGGCTCGTCCCTGTGGCCCGGGTCCAGTGCAGCCGGCAGCCAGTGGCTCCTCTGATATGGCACTCTGGCACTCTGTGTCTGTTTGTCTCAGAAAAGACTGCTTGAGGGTATTTCAAGTGCTGTGAACAAACAATCTCTTATTGCTCTGCAGTGCCCCCCCCCCCCCCCCCAACCCCCACCTTTGCTCGATAACTGCTTGTTTATCCATTTTCCCAACAAAGTAACCATCCTCCAAATCACTGCCAAGTAACAATCTCCTATATTTCCATTTAGATAACTGCCTCGTCTGCTTTTGTAATTCGACACAACAATGGCAATACAGACAGCCTATACCCATTGGAAGATGTATTTTGCATTTTGAACATCTGTTACTGGGTTTGATATTTCCTGGAAGGTTATTATTCACATTTTCTTTCTTTCTTTGTAGCCATTACTGAAAGTAGTAAATGCTGAACTGAAACTGAAGAAAGTACAAGTTAAAGGTAGATTTCAGCTCTATTGTCTCCACACGGCTCTCAACATGGAGAAAGCTGAGCCGGCGGCTAGCAGCTGCATGACATGTGCAAACAACGGCAACAGTGGTGGCAGAGCTCAAAGTCAGACAAGCTCATCATTATTTGCGACAAGCTCATTATGAACGTGCTATTCAGGCAGACGACGGTCAATAATAAGATGCAAAAAGCATCAAATTATCTAAATACTAAATTATTCTTGTGCACACTCACACTAATGCATTCATGCGTACACGCACACATATACGCAAAAGCATTACTCATTCACTCCTAGCCGGCTACAGCGAGCCGGCTACAGCGAGCCGGCTACAGCGCTGGGACATCTGTTCCTGAGCCGCAGACAGACTGCTGATGGCTGAGTCTGTGTGCTCCACTGCCTCACAGCAGCCTCTGGACACGTGTGTCGATATGCAGAGCGTCATACATCAGAGCTGTGTTTGACCAGAGGGTTGTGGAATTTACCCTGGTGTGTGTGTGTGTGTGTGTGTGTGTGTGTGTGTGTGTGTGTGTGTGTGTGTGTGTGTGTGTGTGTGTGTGTGTGTGTGTGTGTGTGTGTGTGTGTGCATTTGCATAAACACAGGTGCAGGCCCTAATTCCCTTTACAAGAAAAAAATACATTGAGTGTGTCCCAATCCAGCATCCATAGGAAGCTGCATTTGAAGATTCCTTCATTTGCAGCCCAGAAATGCGGCCTTCTTTTCCCAGATTTGGATCCAACGTCCAACCTATTCCAATATTAATTTTGCAACGATGACGATTGGATTTTTTATCAAGATGGCAACTGCGAGCGGATCAGCTGCAGGAGATGCAACAGAAATACATTCTCTTGCTGAAATATATCATGCGGCGCCGTTGAAGCATATCCTCCATCATATAAAATAAAAAGATCTCTGTATATGATCTCTGGCTCCATTTTCATCATATAATGTTAGTTACCTCTAGCTCCTTTCTTGTAAACTGCAGCTGGTTGCTAGGAGACGGGCGTGGCCCGTGATGCAAACAGGAAATCATGGTCGCCCCGTCCTCCGAAGAATGTGGCCGATCTAAACGGAGAGAGAGAGAGAGAGAGACTGCATTGCATGTTCAAAGAAGTGTGTTTATTGGAGTTTAATCATGTATCACTGACTGTGAGCATGTCAGGCTATCTCTCTGCTCACATCCTCTTCCTTGCTTCTCTCATTAGTGAATGCAGACCTTGTTCATCATTTCGCTGTGATGCACCCCCCCCCCCCCCCCCCCCCCGCCGTGCAAATGCCACCAGAGTCCTCTCCCTGTGTCACCTCTGTCTGCTCCCCGCTGTCCCCTCTGACCCTCTGGGACCTTCCATGCCCTTTCTGTGACAAGAAACCCTGGTGAATACACTGGAGCGCACGCAGAAACACACGGGAAACATTGACAAAAACATCCACAGACATTATCATAATAAGGATTTTAATTATAATGGTGTGCTTCTGGTTAAACATTCTATGCCTTTACTGTGTGATATCAAAAGGAAAATCAGCCAGAGGTTACAAGTAATTGGGATGAAGGGATGGAAGTAAAAATGAGTAATAAGGAGCAGCAACGCCGAAAGATCATCAAATGTTTTCTGTTGGTAAACGACTCTTAACGTTCCGTGAGGAGAATTAGCAGTACGTATGGTATATTCTTGGAAAATCTTTCCTCGCTGTAATGGGCTTTCTTAGAATGTCAAGTTTGTTTGTCCAGGTCTTTACTCCACTTACAGGCTCCAAGAGCTGTATTAAAACGCCCACCGCTGCTGTTAGACCGGCAGTGACAACGAGGAAGAAAACTCCCACGGCAACCTCGGTAGGAAACAGATCCTGCTCTCTGGTCTCATGTGGAGGAGGGAGGGGACAGAGAGCTGATATTTTTTGCAAGGCTGAGGTTTCGATATATTCATAAAGCAGGTGAAATGTGTAAAGAAAGTGGTGAATATACAAAGACATTTTTGTTTATGTGGGAAGGAGTTAAATAGATACATCCACACAGTCGTTTCATGCAAATCTATTGGCACCAAGGCACTGTTTCTCCAATTAGATTTGATAGTGGAATTGGATTAACAAGATTTATTATTATTTCATGATATGATTTTCCTTCTAGCATAGTTCGTAGAACAGTGGTCTTTTGCAATGAGAAGGAGGAGATACACCCCACTGCTTCCTAAAGGGAGGGAGTTAAGTGTGTTTGACTCCGAGAGGTGATCAAAGCCTGGCTGCTCCATGCCCTCGCAGAAGTCTTGTTCTCGCCTTCCATCTTGTTCATCTCGGCTGCTCAGAGGAGAGTACAGGAGACAAGGGAGCTGTGGGGGGGAAACCTTGCTGCAGCAGAGTGGAGCTCAGATTTAGATATCAGCTGTTTAACAGTTAATAGAAGAGAAGGATTCATCAAAGGGTTTTTATGTAGAAACAACTGGATTATTGTCTGTGTATTGTAAGGACTCGGAGACTTGGATTGAGTGACTGGAAATCCAGCTGTTAACAACACAATGCGGTCGGAACTAAGAAAAAAACATTAAACAGTTGGAAGATAACCAAATGACATCCTTGGGTTGAGGTGTGTACCAGCTACTAGTAGTTGGTACTTAGATTATTTAATTATACAGGTGAAAAAAAGAAAATATAGTACTTGGAGGAGCTGAAACAGAGCAAACCCTTATTTCCATAAAGCTGAACGAATAAAGCATTGGTAACATGAGAGAATTGATGATTTGTGTTCCTGTTCATAGCAACCAGCATATCCTACCGGCACAATGCAACTGCTTTATTGTAGACAAACAAGAAATCTACATTTTAAAAAGGATACAATAAGACTTAAGACCAGAGTGTGGAGGTACGAAAAATAAACATTGATTCCATTCAGAAGGATACAATCATGAAAACGCATCAATAGTGTTTCTTTTTATAGCCTTTCTAATATATGCAGTCAATATTGAGTATTATGTGTGACAGTAACATCTAAATGATGGCGTCTTGAGTCATTGATGACCATGTCAGAGCCTGTTGCCCTCAACTATAACCGGATAAAAAGAAAGAATGCAATGATTGCAGGTGGTGTGTTCAGGGGTCAATTATCCCTCGACCAGTGGACACAAAAGAACGACTAAAGAGCGAGCCCCGGGTGTGTTTAATGGTGTATTAAGATTTTGCATAAGTCATTTAATCTTTCACCTTTAGGAAATGTATGATTTTTTTCTGCCGTTGTTAATCAATGCTATCGATCGCTGTTGTATTAATTGGACTTGTCAAAAACGCATAATCCTGGTCACCGTGTGGCTGCATCTGCCCAGGAGAGGTTATCATCAGGGATCAGAGCTTAATAATGAGGTAATGAGGGCGTATGGGCACAAGAGATAATGCGAGGCTAGCGTTTGTGTGTGTGTGTGTGTGTGTGTGTGTGTGTGTGTGTGTGTGTGTGTGTGTGTGTGGAGGGGGGGTCAGTGTGTGTTTGGAATTTCAATGATGACACCAGCAATTGCGGAGTACACTATTGTTCACGAACGCCATGAATCCTCTTCACGCTGCCTCTTGTGGGTTCAGGAAACATAGATTTTATATTTCCACTTGGTATTTAGGTAAAGCCACTAATCAATATTGTGTATATTAACAATGGATCACAGTCTACTTATATGTGAAAGGATTCACACGTAGCGACGAACCCACAGAGAAATAATCAGCTACCTAACATTTTAGCATCTTCTGGCCAGCAACTTTAGTGTCTTGATTCATTGTCGTCACTCTTAACAGTGTCGTCTGCAGCATCAGGCGGATATGTTCAACAGGATAAAAATCCCATTGTAGGCTAGCTGCCCTGCAGCAAATGTCAGACAGACGCAGTTTGCAACTGGTGAACAAAGTGGATCATTCAGCAGCTAAGGAGCCAAAGCAAATGCAGCTAAAAGGAGCTTTTGACTCAAGGTTACACGCACCAGATGACCAGAAAAGACTCGACATGAATGCTTATGTTGCTGGATGTGTAGACAGGCAACTCTGTTCTAACAGGTTTGCCTTTTATCAACTTAAAAGGGGAATGAATGTGAGTCAACGTAATGTGTGTAGTGTTTATTAAGCATATACATATACAATATAGTTTACACAGGGAGGCAGAGGGAGACATAAACGTGTTCACACACAGAGATCTTCTTTTTTAATGCTGCTGTGGATTGATACTAACATAATGAACAGAACCATCTCTTGCCGTCTATAAAAAAAAGATGTCTCAGAGCCTCAGAAATGATAGAGTTGTTTGCTGGTATTGGTTTTGTCACTTTATTGAATTGACTTTGCTGAGAAACATTTAATCTCCAGACTCTGGTCTCTCATATACACAGCTAATCTCTCTCACTCTCTCTCTCTCTCTCTCTCTCTCTCTCTCTCTCTCTCTCTCTCTCTCTGTCTGTCTGTCTGTCTGTCTGTCTGTCTGTCTGTCTCTCTCTCTCTCAGACACACACAATAGCATGTACATGACTGAAATTTGATCAGGTGTCCTCCAACCCTAGCTTCAGCTGTGGGGCCCTAAAAATCAGCTCTAACCATCCATCATGCTTTATAGCACATCACACATTACGGCCTTACAACAGTCAGAGAGAGATGGAGAGGAGGAGCGACATTCTCAGACCCCCACGGAGAGTGGGAGAAGATTGAAAAGAGGTGGGGGAGAGATGGAGGGAGTGTAAGAAAAAAAAACAAGGGGGAGAAAAAGCATCAACCTTTTCTAATCAATATCCATTTCCTGGGGCTGTCATGTTGCTGCGAGAGGGGCTGTTGCATTACCAAACAGAGAATGTCTGAATAAAAGCTCACCTTCAATCCAAACCATCCCCCTTCATCTTCATTTAGCAAACATTCAGCTTTTGGCAACACTCTGCCACCATCACAGTGAGTCTGTCAGAGCGACGGGGGACGCCACCGTTGGTGCTGTTGTACTGTGCAATACAGGCGGGTGACTCCACAGGGACGGATCACAACGTGCAATTGAAATTAAAGTTTATGACTCATGAGCTTACGACTATTATAAGATTATTATTATAATTATTATCTTTTTTTTTTAGAATACAGACTATTATGACTATTTTTTCTTTTAACCAGGGCTTTCCAGGGAGTGGATATGCTGTCATCCCGTCAAATGAAATGTGTGTACGATGCACACATGGCGTTAGACGTGTACACGCTGTTCTAATGATGCAAAATAAGCTTGAACTTCAGTTTGTGCACGCTGCAGTGTCTGTCTCTGTTTGTGTATACACACTTTAAATACATCTAGACTGACAGCTGACCTTATCAGCAGAAAGTAGGACCTAATTTGTGTGATGATAAGTCTGAGAAAAACATCTCTCTCTCTCTCCCTCCCTCCTGCTTTTTCCCCTTTTGCTCTTCCTTCTGCCTCTTCTCTGCCTCTGTCACGAGTCTACAAGCGGCATTTAGTAAAAACCTGACTGTGTATCCAATGAAAAGAAGGTTTGTTGAATGTCATTACTGACATGCTGCTCGTTTCCCTGATTCTCACGGCTCACTGTCAATGGACTCTCTGATGGAGTGAGTGAGAAAGGCAAAGGAAAGAGCCTTTGCAGTAGTTAATGTCCACAGTACACTGTTTTTCTCTCTGTTTTGACCTCCAGACTGGACCGGATAAATCTGAAAACACCAGCTATTAAGTGCTGCTGCACTGAGACATCATTTTTTCAGGCCAAGGACCCTGTGGCAGATAGTCACACGGTGGAGGAACCCCCTATTCCATATGTCGTGCATTAGATGATAGATGATATCCTGTTTAATCGTTTCAGCATAGACAGGGATCAAAAAGGCAGAAAACGCTTAAGTGTGAATGCATGTTGATTTCAGATATAATCTGGACATAGTCTAAGAAAGAAAGCAGGGAAGGGAATACACGTTTATCTGGTGCCATCTCGTTTGACTGTCTTTACCCTCTCCTCCTCTCTCGTGGCGGCCTGTCACCTTGTGCTCTGATCTGTGGAGCCGTGACAGGAGCCCGATCCTCCTCAGAGCTGCATCTCCACTTCAAACACGGAGGCAAATGACCCACTATAGCACGGGGGGGATTATATGTACACACACCTACAGTACACACACACACACACACACACACAGCTATACGAGTGCTTGGGATGTCTTAACCCATCCTTTGGGTCTGCCTGGGATGTCATCTCCTCCTGCAGCTGCTAACGGTCCAATTCGGCCTCTAACCCCGCCTGGGGCCGGAGCCTGACTCTGGGATACTAATGATCTCTCTGCTTCAGTCTGTCCTTCTTCTCCATCCATCCGTCACATGCTTCTCACCTGTCTCAGTTTGTTTTGTTGTCTGTTTTGTTCTCCATTAATGAAAAGCGTCCTTGGGTTTCGTGAAAGGCGCTATAAAAATTAAAGCTGTTATTATTTTTATTATTATTATTAGTATGCTTCTCAATGTAGCTAATGCTAAATCCCCATCGTAGACTGTAGTCTCCTCTGTTTATAAAATGACCGTCGGTACCTGCGTCGTTTAGTATTCCTGCTCGTGTCCACGTCTGTAATTGTGCATTTGCAGCCGAGGACTCTTTTGTAAACCCAGCATCCATTAACATTGTGTTTGTATCATTAAGAACCACGGACGTGTGTCCTAGTAAAGGACTAGGACATAAACTGAAGTGATGCAGCTTACGGTCAGACTCCCATTATTCTGTGTTCTATTTCCATGGCTGCCTGGGAGCCTAAAAGCCTTCATAAATTACACTGTTATTTGGGTCAAACCTCTGTTAGTAAGCATGTGGCTGATTTAGAGCCTCAACTGCCTACACATAGCTTTGTGTTTGTGCCTCATACGTGTGTGTTTGTGTGTGTATAACCACACGTGCACAAGCAGATGCCCTGTTGCCAATGGCATAAACCATAAACATTCATTTAATGTCCAACAGAGTATGACAAAGATAAAGACGGAGAGAAGAGTTTTATATTTCCTCTTTTTTCCCCTGTGAATAGACCACAGATAGAGTTTGAGTCAGCACTCACACACTCTTTTAGTAACCCATCTTGTGTGGTCGAACATCAAGTATCACAGCGTGTGTGTGCTTGCTGCATGTGGTTATGGATAGTGTGATTGTGTGTATGTGTGCCTCCAAAGTTGCTTATAGTTTTCCATGACATTTAACAGACCATGTGATTGTGCTTTTACACTACAAAACGGTTGTGCAAAATCTCACTCCGCTCACATGCTCTGATGCAGGCCGAGTAGAAATACGTGCAGACGCGACTTCAGTAAAGTTTCAGTCATGTTCTCTGTGTTGTTCTCTCATGTGATGACTGAAAACAACATCAAGCCATACTGTGTCTGCCATGTTGTTGTTGCTGCATGCTGGACTTGTGTGAGTGAGCGGGTAGGGGAGGGGCTGGTATAGGTGAGGGACAGACATGGGGAGGCCAACAGGCCAACTGGAGGCTTCACGAAAGAAACTTATCACATTATTTTAACGCAACATAAATCTCGATATACACGATATTGTCGTGTTTGAAAATATATCGATATATTTTAAAAACTCGATATATCGCCCGGCCCTGGGTTTTACATAGGCACTGTGATACTTACTACATGCCAGAGTCAACATGCTACGAGGTGTATTATATCGGCCGATATTGGCGTTAAAACGTATTATCGGTTATCGGCTAACACGCCGATATATTAAACCGATAAATAAAGACGGCTGCTTCCTTGATTAAATCAGATTAAATGCCCGAGGGCACGAGGATTGCGTGCGCATCGCGACGCGACACGTCACCTACTTTAACTTGCAGCAGAGCAAGGGAGAAGTTTAAAATGTCAGCTGTGTGTACGTTTTTTAAGGTGTCGGAAACGGATAGCAAAGTTTGTATTTGCAGTGATTGTTCAGCGTCGGTGATGCGAGGAGGAGCCGAGACGTATTCTTTTAACACGTAAGTTGCAGTCGGCAACATTTGTTTGATCAGATTCACTGAAGCCGACACTATGCGGCGAGTCAGAGGTAACGCCAAGCGCTCCTCAGGTGGAGACTGATTGTCCGACTGTGCGCTGAGCAGGGAACACGCTCGCTCGCCCACGCCGAACCTTTCCGTGGTGTGTGAGGCTCCGCAGGTGAGGCGGAGGTGTAATCAGCTGAGCGGGGCAGGAAGGTTTTGTGTGCGCACGCTGCGACGGACGCTTCATGAAGAAGCGTGCGGGGATGTCGTTCATAGAAATGCACTGTTAAAATAGTTTGGTTAAAAGGGTGTGTTAAATAGATTATGAGTTAATTATTTGGTACAATATCAGTAAAACTGTGATGCTGTGTGCTGTAAAACCTTTTAAAACATGTAGTTTAAAAAATTGTACTAGTGTACTCCATGCCATTTATCGATAAGAGAAAACGCGGGCGCGTTCACAGAATGTGGTGCACGCGCTCTGACGAGCATCGATGGGAGGGAGCGGAGGAGCTCGGTGGTAGAGGGGGGCGCGTGAGTGTTGTTAACATTCAAAATGTGACTCCATCTGCCAGACTTGCTGACTGCACTTTTATTGTCCATTTGAAGAACCGTCATCCGTTATGAGTTTGTATATATTTATATATATGTATCGGTATCGGTTATCGGCCAAATGAGTTGTAAAGTATCGGCATATCGGATATCGGCAAAAAATCCGATATCGTGCATCCCTAATTTACCACCTTCTTTATATAGTGTATTATTAGCATGCTGACCTTTAGATTTTTGGCACTAAAGAAAAGGGACACCTGAGACTGATGGAAATGGTTTTGCATATTAGTAAATGGTCATACACCAAAGAATTAGACAAGTTTAAAAAATGACCTGATGATGGCTTTGGTGGAAAAGCTGGGGGGATATTTAATTTTGGACCAAAGCGGTGGACTGACCGACTGTCTAATAATCCTGCAGCCTTGAGATATAAAAAGCTTTTGAAAGCCCACATGAGAAACTCATTTGAGTTTTTCATGTTCAAATTGTGTTTTTCTTCTTCCTCAAACATACGGTGGCCCTGAGGTGCAAAGCGTGAATGCAAAACAGACTCACGATAGCAATTCAGAATACACATTGGCCGATTGCAAAAAATACCAGTGATTCACAAACTATTACAGCAGTTTGTAAAACATAACTGCATTTGGTGAGACTCGAACCAGAATAAGGAGGTCCTGGTCATGCACAGGACCTATGAGGATCAGTTCGAAAAGCTGACCAGAAAATATCAGGTTCGGGCAGGTTATTCATAACATACAAATACGTGCACAAAATCCATCCTCTCCTTCCCCATCTCTGTCATGTCAATGCATATTTAGCGAGTTGGCTCCCATGGATGATTGCGGCTATTAAAAAACACATTCTGACCCACGCATCACTAATAGGTGTATATTGGTCAATTATTCATCATTGCTGATTGGATGCTGATCTGTGGAAATACATCTTCTCATTTGGGATTTCAGGGAGAGTACACCTTATGGCCTCTTTCTTTCTTATGGCCACCATAGCACCAATATTTAAATGGTTTTCAGCTAAGGACAAATGTCAGGTGATCAAAATGGATTATGTACTTCAGCCTTTTTTTTTTAAGTAGGTACATTTTTTAAAAAGTGGACATGTCTCCGATGGTCAAATAGAAATGCATATATAAGAGCCAAATCTCCGGGTTAGATTATTTACCCTTGACCACCAAAAATGCTTCTTATAAACTTCAACTCATTGACCGTTCTGTCACACAAGCCAGCCTATTCTTCATTATGTCCTACTCTAATAATATATATGAGTGCTTTAGGGATAGAACGACCACTGTTAGATTACTTTTGATGCACTACTTCTTTGCATGTGAACCTTCCCTAAACATACCCTGTTATTTCCCAAACACAACCACATACAGATAGACATTCAGCAGCATCACTCTATGCGCCGTTTCCTCTTATGTCACTGGTCAAATCCCCAGAGGCTGCCACCAATCAATGACAAGTAGACATGCCCACTTGTCAATGGAAACCATTATGTAGATGGAAACTGGGCTGCTGGAGGAAGAGGAGGAGAAGATGCAGGAGGGAGGACAGCAACGGTAAAGTCTTATAATAGCAAAAAGAAGACCAGAAGATGACCTTTCAATGCCGGTTTTTTTAAGCAGCAATCCGCGCTCAGTGGATTAATTTACAGTGAGTGTCATGATGTTCTAGTGACTTTAAAGTCCTTCCAACCCACCAGTAAAATGTTCTGTGCTTTCCATTCACAACTGGAAAAAATTAGGACACCACACCATATATTTGGAATATCTCAACGTAGTGGTCTACCAAATATTCTTTGAGGCATCACAGCTGTGATTGATTCTTTTTCAGGGAAGAAACTTTTATGGATACCATCTTATGTACTGTACATATTATGTATTTCAGAGATATTTTAAGTCAATTCATGACTTCGGAAATGATCATTTGACCAAAATCAACTTAATCTTCTTGTCTTGAACAAACTTCTGCAACAACTTTTCAGTTTTTGGTCATGGCTCTCCTGTCTACATGTTGTAGAGTGTCCAACTAAGTCCCCAATCGCTCCAACATTTACCAAAACCATGTGCGTTATGGCATCGATAGCACCAAATAAGAACAAAAGTAGTGTCTTACCAGTAGCAATGGCACAATTATTTAATCTAACAAAACCATCCAGTATTTTTATGCTGTATCATTTATGTATATGCTGTAAATGGGCCCTGCTTGGAGTTGAATCATTTTGTTTTGATGTTACAGAAAACTGTGTCTACTTCTATTGGGGGGGGGGTTGCTGTGGTTTCTAGGTTTTTCCCCATAAAATCAAAGCTTGATTGATGGCACTTGGGAGCTGTGCTTGATTATACAGGAATGGAAACACACGTAAACATGTGGCGTGTACAGAGGAACATACACGTGTACAAACACAGGCGGCGGGTGCAGGAAATCACGCAACGCACTGCAATCAACTGTCACACGGGGTTCAGCATGGGATTTCACAGGACTAGACCTGTACATCTCTCAGTAGGAAGACATTAGCAGTAAGTTTACACCTAAATAAAAAACGCTTCTATATCTGTCTCATCTATAGATGAACAGATGTGATCTTCTTACGTTTACACTACATTTAGATTTTCATCTTCCTTCCTCCGTCGACGGAGAGATCGATTTGAACGTCTGTCTTCGGTCAGGGTCCTCTCGTGTCAGCCAATAGCACTTCAGCATGTCATGTCTGCCAACAGTGATTTCCACATCTGTAAGGAATTATGTGGTCAATAATATCTCAGTTCCTTCAAACCTTTTTTTTTTCAGACTCAAACTCTATTTATTCTCCCACCCTCCTCTTATTCCATTCGCTATCTACTTGCTCCATTTTGTAATGGTTTTAGGTGGTGACAGCTGTCCAATACAGGCGGGATTCTTGCTGATTCTCTTTTACTGATTACCTATTGCCACATAAGATAATAAAATTCTGTGGCAACAGGCACCTGTGCAGCTTTTACTCATTTTGTATGCTTTGTTTCTCCTTTTGTGTCTCTTCGTACTTGTTTTTCATATCTCTGTAGTTGCTTTGCAGTTTGACATTGTGCAGGTGAACCAGAATTGTAGCAGCACTGTGGTATTTAGTCCCCACTGGAGCCGAAGAGAGAGACTATCCGATTCCGAAGGTTCCCTTCAGAGCAGAACCACACTGACCTTCCTCTGCACAGATGCACTTAACACTACAGCGCACTGTACAAAATATCATAGGAAACCAGTAAAGACAGCGGGAAGTTCTATTTTCCTTAAGCAAAGTGTTTCTGCTGTCAAACTTAATACGTTTAAATTGCTTTAATAATTTAACTGTATGTCCATGAAATATCACTGTAGCCTCTGCATGATTTGAAAGTTTAATATGAAAAAATATAAGGAAAAACAAATGTCAACCTCTGTGTGATCCAATTGAGCCTAAAACAAATGCCTAAGAATAGTGTCCAAATAGGATCAGGCCCAATTGTTTTATCTTTTTTGTCATTCGAGCAATCTTCTCTCCTTTTTATATTATCTGTCAACATCCATTTTCCTGTCCGACTGTATGCACAAGAACACACACACACACACACATTCAAAGACCATAACACAGACATACACCCGGGTGGCGTCTCATTCCTGTGGCTGATGAGAGCAGGCATGATGGGAGCGAGGCATGTAATGTGATTTATAGAGCTGGGCTCACTTTTCAAATTCAATCAGGAACTTTGATTACTGATGAAAATTTGAGACAGGAAATCGCTTTGATAGCAAACTAAAACCTCATGAGACAGAAGAGCACTGGTGTGTGGGTTTGTGTGTGCGTGCATGTGTGCATGTGCGTGCATGTGTGTGTGTACGTGCAGACCGTGAAACACTGAGCCCGTCTGAACTCGGCCATATTTGATTATAGAGGACACATGCAATGCAATCAAGGGAGACAAAGCAGGAACTCCACAACATTTTTTTACCAACGACTGATGTAATCTTTCCTCTGGTTCAGATTTGATCGACTTCCCTTTATGTCTCGTTGCTCGCACCGCTCACCCATGAGCATGTGCACGTACAAGCGCATATGGCTGACCCCGCCGAGGTCAAGGTGCATCGATGGCTGTTTGGTCTCTTGTGTTGTTTTAATGTCCGCTTTTGCACATGAGGGGACACTCAAACCGACAGCATGACAGAGGGGCCCAATTACCATTCCCATGGGAGAGAGAATGTGTGTCATATAGAGAGAGTGCAGAAGAGGTGGACAGCGAGAAAGGCCGACATAGAGAGCGAGCAAGTGCTTGTGCATGTATGTGATACAAACATGACAGGCTCATCAGTCACCAATGGCCTTTTAAAGTGTTCTCCATAGGGACACCTGACCTTTTCACATGATGCCAATAGCAGCTGCGTGATGAATCAATCGGCCAAAGCCTTTGGCTCCCAGTAGCCTCCATGTTATCCCGAGTAAATACGTGAGTTGACATTCTCCCCGTTGAGGCACCTGGAGACAAAAAGCCCAAAGATCTGGATTGGCCTTTAATGGTGAGAGGGAGCCCAATGGTGACATTAGTGAGACTGGATGAAGGCAATGGGCCTCAAAGAGGGCTGCATGTGGAGAAAACTTCTGCGAGGATGGAGGTAGGGGAAATTAGAAAAGGCTATGAGAGGGGAGATAATGGGGGAGTCAAGGTCAGAGAACTAGCCACAACCTTTCTGTCTGTCTGCACAGGATGGATCGGATAGGTGAGGGGGAAATGGGGAAGCACGAGGCCGGCAGAAAGATTAAGAGGAGGGCAGTAGGAGGAGATAGATACTGAGGGGAATGGAGAACAGGCCTTGAATATTTGTGTATGTTTAGCCGTGTGTGTGTGTGTGTGTGTGTGTGTGAGAGAGAGAGAGGAACAGGGATGGAGGGAGCGATAGGGGGAAATAGAGCCTAATATGATGGAGTAAATGAGGTGTAATGGCGGTAACATAGAGTGACAGCAGCTAGGCCCAGTGCATTAAGGGGTTAACCAAGGCCAGGAGTCGCTGACCTTCCCCCTCCCCCGAGACAGAATTATCTCTCAGTAAGGAACACACACACACACACACACACACACACAGCCACAAACTCTGATAATGAAGATGTGGTTGCAGGACAGCCATATTTTGCCATTCAAGAATGTTATGATGGGAATTTCACCACCCCTGTCACCATTAGAGCAGAGCTGGGGACAAATGAGACTACCCTTGAATTTCCCCAGACATGCGCTGATTTTCTGCAAGACTGGTCAGACACTCGCCAAAACAAAATTGAATACCTTCAGGCTTTGTCACACAGCGGGAAAAAATAATAATAATTAAGCGAAGTCTTCGAAGCGCTTTCATGTAAAGGCGTTTAGAATTTTAGACCGTCACATTCTGCAAGGCACAGCGTATATGTACTGCGGAGTTGTGCATGTTGATAAGCATATTTCTGGTGTGTGTGTGTGTGTGTGTGTGTGTGTGTGTGTGTGTGTGTGTGTCTGAGAAAGAGAGACGAATAGAAAAAGTCAGCGAATGTGTGTAAAAAAAAGACACTGCAAGCTTCAGGTGAGAAATTAGAAATATTAGCATATTTATTACAGCAACATGAAAGACATTAGAATGCCTACACCCTTTACAACAAGCAACTCTGAGGAAACTGGCAGGGGACAAATAAGCATTGTACGGTGGCCAAAGAAGGGGGGGCGGGGGTAGAGCCTTGAATGAGAGTCACTCATGAACACTTACAATACAGACCTAGTGGGGAATGGAGGACAAACACTGTATTTGAGATCAAGCAAACCAACCCACATAGCTAACCTTGAGGGTGAAAAGTGTGTGTGTGTGTGTGTATGAATGACCTCTGTATTCTTAAAATGTCTGAAGTGGGAGTGTTGAATAAGTAAGGGGAGGACATTGTCACAATGCACCCATATTTTTTCAGTGATCCCGACATTGCATGACAAAATAAATTCACAACCAATTTTAGCCTATCAAATTGAATATCTAATGATTGAAATAAATAAACATTCTGTCAATTTCTCCACCAGCTTTTACAGGGCTTTATCAGCTTTAGGAATCATTCCAATGTCATAAGTTAGAGGAGGGATCACTCATTAAAGGAATCAAAGTGAAGGTGCTGTTGGGGGGGGGGGGGGGGGGGGGGGGGTCTCTAGGATGTTACAAAACTAGGGTGTTGATGTGAGGTCATCTTAAGAACACAGATAAATACTACCTGTACATACACTTCATCATAATATTGCCTCAATAGGGCAACAGAAAAGAACAATAGCTCAGTAAATAAGGCATCTAAAAGGCCAGCGGTCAAGGGTAGTCCGCTTGAGTGAAATCATAGAGTTAGCAAGAGTAGAATGCACTAACAGTTTCAGACGCTCCCAATTGTATTGCATTTTCTATCCTGAAACAAGAGGGTAGAAAAAGCCCAAGTAAAACGCCTTAGAGTGGCTGGAATTTCCACTGCCCACTTCGGCCTGCCCCCTTAGTTACTGTTGCTACGTGCTGTCAAGCTTTCCGTTTAAGAATGGCAAATAATGTAGTTTACAATGACAGTGGCAGATTAACCATCAAAAGTGAAACAAGGATTTTATTTCCCCCATAAATACACTCAACCTGTTTAATTAATGACTGTAGCGAGTTAGCCTGATATGCTAACAATTGCAGTTTACATGGGAACAGACAAACACACCATTTAATAATTTGTATTTGGGACTTTGGAAAGGCAGTAAAATGTCCGAGACATGCGGAGAAAAGCAAAGCTCGACAAGTTACGGTTCCTAAGTTATGATTGGACAGTTAATGCTTGCGCGAAGGGCTGAACCAAGGCTTAATTTGTGACGTTATTGGATATAAATTTAATCTGAGGACGCTTCTTATCTCAACCCCTCTCCCTCCGTCCCTACTTCAGCCAAACAAGCACATTTTACAAGTTGTTTTGTAGGACACACGCTTAAAAAGTGTGTGTAATTGCTGTATGCAAATGAAGCCAGTGCATCAATAAGGAAAGTCTATTCTACTCATCCTAACACTATGGAAGAAACTGCAGTCACTGTCACCTGTCGATCAAAGCTGAAGCTTCCCACCATGCTACATTCCTTTGTTCAGACCAACGAATCACCTCCCCTCCCCTTTCTCCTGTATGACCCGCCCCCTGAACGAGTACTTCAGAAATCTCTTTTTCACAATAAAAGTACATCATAGTCATCATCATCATCGTTATCATTACAAACATTCTAACATTGGAAATCAACACTGTACATATATTACACTATGATACAATCATATATACTGTAATTTCTGCCACTGTTGGTCCTATAGAGTACCACATATATTAAAACTGGGTTTGGGATTTCACTAAAGCAGGTTCAGTGCCATTAATGCAGTGCACACAAAGAGGGTCCCACCATATCTACGCTTGTATTTAATGTGATAAGCAGCAGTTTCCTCCTGATAAGGAAAATAAAACAACAAAACCAATTTATTTGATTTTTTGCTGTAAACATTGTTTTGTAAATCACCTTATCGGCATTGATTTAAAACTGGGGATCCTTGAAATAGGTTGGCATGACTGACAACAAGTAAGTGAGACAGTACAAGACACACAAATCATTTTTTTTCTCTTTTTTTTGTTCTTAACACAAGTACAATTTACCCTCTTGTGGTGGCACAGCTGAAAATCAACACTGCATATATTTCCAAAAGTGTCTGTCTTATACTCCTTTTCATCAAGCGACATAACACTGTAATTACTGTGACTGGCCCTGTGTTAACCATCCAGCCATAAGAACTGACGACAGGACAGAGTATAGCAGGAACGATGGTATGTTGCCCAGATGAACATTTCAACGTTACTGTACATGGCACAACACTGGAAAAAAACAAAGTACACGTTCCTAACAGTGTCAACTCTATGATGACCTCGGCATAACCTTCGCTCGACGCAAAAAAAACAAACTTTCTTAACGCACCTGAAAACGTGGGAAGGCAAACTTTTGGGCTGAAATATTCCCGACATCATCATACTGTACCAGCTGAATAGACAATGTTTGGAATAAGACAGTCATTTATGGAAGAGTAAAAATGTATCTGTGCTGACTGCAGCTCAAGCAGTTTCTGCCGTTTCCTTTGCACTCGGGTTACGTCACCAGTGCGAGCAGACTGGCAAAGGTGCACTGGGACTAGATGCGATGGAAGTGTGTCTGAGAGCAGTCTCTAGGGAAGCCCTTGTCCTGGTCAAATACACTATTTGAATGAATAAAGCTCCCATCTTTACATCAGCTAGCAAAATCCACATCCCTCTCTATCTCTCAAGGTCCTGTTCCCCTCGCCCCCCCCCCCCCCACACATTCATTCATTCATAATCTCAGCTCACTCATTGGCTTTCTGTATTCAATGGAAGTGGCCGTACGTTTCCTCGGTAATAACTAAGGTGGAGCGATATAAACCTCGCCACCGATACAAACATTAGGTCCATCTCTACGGTCGTGGCACACAGCCCATATAAACATATATCTATGCATGTACATTTCTTCTGACCCTTTTTAAACTCTTCAAGGTGAAAACAGAAAATGACAGTAAAAAAGCAACTGTACACCTCACAGACAGTGATGATTCTTTTGTAGGGATATTTCTTTTTTCTTCTTTTGTTGTTTGATATGATGTGAAAAATGGAAATGGGTGTTCTACATGTGGCCTCTTCATCGCTCCATTATCGTGGCTGTGTCGCTGGGACGTTTGGGGTGCTGAAGCCGGTGGTGCCCGTTGAGCATTGGGGAGGATGGTGAAACTGCGAGAAGGTGAAGGAGTCAAGCGTCCTTGTTGTCTCCATCTCCAGTGTGTCTCAAAATCAATGGAGGCATGAGCACAGAGTAAGCCATTACAACTCCCCTTCGGTAGGGAAACTCTTCACAGGAGCGTCCGTCTCGGCTCTTGTCTCGCTGTGTTTGGTTTTTTTTACATGGAAACTGTTATACTTGGACATGCGTCCCCTGGGACTGCAGGCTCTGCACGCTGGACAAAATCTTCTTCTGGTGGCCGGCGAGAGTCACACCCATCTTCGCCAATTCACTGCAAGGTAGACAGAAAAACAATGCAGACGAAATATTCATTATGGGGGAGCAAAAAAAACTAAACAAATCTACATTGTCTCTCAAATGCCAAGCAGCTGCTGAGGCTTTCGTATCCAAGATACTCGTGTAAATCCCCCTGCTTTCATTTCAAATGACACTTAAGTGGAATAAAGCATGTCTTTTACTGACAATGTTGACCTTTTTTTGAGTGCTTCATTTTAACTGGGATGAGTCACCAGCCATCTGTACCTGACACTGATGTAGAGGATTGAGTCCAAGCTGACATATCCAGCACTGGAAAAGTTCTCCTTATACTGGCCCATCTTGCTGGCCTCCAACCACTCATCCACTGTGCTCACACTGAACTCTGGAGTGGACGGGTCCTCCCTGCTGGGATACAAAGCACACTCACAACTCAATGAAATGTTGGCCTGTTGAGTGGCTAAATAACAGTTTGGAGCCGAGGTCAATTTATTAAATCATGTCCCTCTCTTGGCATTCAGAAGAATAAAAAGTGTCAGGAAGCACACTTGAGGAGCCAGTTTAATGCTCATTCTCTGTGTTCTTTCTGTGTTTGGAGAGAATAGCAGCACGTCAGACACAAATCCACTGTGAAAAGCAAACCCTGAACTTAACCTCCCCATTTGTGGGTAAGTGTGATTAATGATTCAACCGCAGTGCACATGGCTTGTTGGACCCTTTGACTCGTTTGTTCGCTTCCCTTTTGCTGCAAATTGTTATAGATGATGTCTGTGTTTGTTCATTTGCATGATCAAACTTAGTAAATACCTTATAGGACTAATTACATCTGCACTTACAAACCATATGCACGTCTTCTACACCATGCTGTATATGCTCAAGTTAAAGCCTAAAATAGTCTATAAGACCCGTGAACAAGACTCTTCTTTCTAGTCACGCTGTTCATTGTCTCTTCAGTATGTAGTAGTTGTTCTGTATTACACCCTGTATGCTGGTTTGGTTACGCACATAGGCTAAATGCATGTAAAATATAAAAAATAGTGATATTCTGTGATGTGTGCGATACAACTGGGGAGGCAAAAACTGTTAAAACTGTGGATTTGCAAACCCACAACCTGCATATATTAATACCCTTTCACTGACAAATATTACTTGGATGAGATAAGAAATACGAATGTGATGTTAATGAAGGTGTGTGACATTTCCTACTTTGTACAAGTAGATTTACAGCAAAGATCTAAAGCAATGATTGTGTCTTCCATGTATGTGCTAATCCAGGTATCTCCAGACTGCATGTCAGTGAAAGTGTTGAATGGATGACTTTAATTCCCAGCTTTTTCTCCCACTGACCATGCAGAGCTGTTGGCCAGCTCTCTGAGGCTGGCTGGGTTTCTGATGAGCTTGTCCAGGATTGTGACAATCTGTCCAAACTTTGGCCTGTCGCTGCGTCCCTTCTCCCAGCAGTCCAACATGAGCTGGTGCAACACCACAGGACAGTCCATTGGTGCGGGAAGACGGTAGCCCTCATCTATTGCTTTGATCACCTGCAGGGAGAGAGAGGGTCAAATATCCGGTTCTGTGATCAATACGAGAGAGGGAAATCAGGATTGAGGAAAACGTGGCTCGGCCACTGTAACTGAGGCATGATGTAAGTGTTTGTGACTCACATCCTGGTTGGACATCTCCCAGTAGGGCCTCTCTCCGTACGAAATCACCTCCCACATGACGATGCCGTAACTCCACACATCGCTGGCCGAGGTGAACTTCCTGTAAGCTATGGCTTCTGGAGCCGTCCATCTGATGGGGATCTTCCCGCCCTTGAGATGGAACAAGATAGTTAGTTCACCATAAATATCTCCTATTAATAACTCAACACAAATTCAACAAAACCTTCCCTTTCTAATCTGCTCACAACATAGGGTTTTTTTTTTACACCCCTTCTCCTGCCTTTGTTTTTGCATGGATGAAAAAGGATTCCTTAAAGCCCCACTGTACAGACACGATAGGCAGTAAGATAGCCACGCCCTCTCTTTTCCTCGCGCCGTCTAACCCACACCGTACCTCTATAAGGCTCAGCTTTTTAACATGCGGCAGCTGCCTCTGCACCACCTAGCATTCCCCATCTCTGCCTGGTCAAAGTCAAATAAAAGACAAAGCTGCCAAGTCACTCGGCACAGTACTTTAGTTTCCACCACCCCCAGTCTACCCCACAGCTTCTTTTTTCTTCTCTTAACTGCTCTCACTGGATCCTTCCCCTGCCTTCCCTTATCTCTCTCTCTCTCTCTCTCTCTCTCTCTCTCTCTCTCTCTCTCTCTCTCTCTCTCTCTCTCTGTCTTATTTGATATCTACGCCTCTCTCTCTCTGTCTCTTTCCCATCTCCGCCTCGGCCTCATGCCTGCAGCTCTCCATCTAGGTCTCCTGACATCAGAAGGGGTGTGTGTGTGTGTGTGATTGCAATAGAGCAGTCAGCGGCTGATACACTCCTCCCAGGGCAATGCTAATGCCATATTAAAAATAACATCCCCAACACTTCCTATGAATATGAATAATGCCTTCTCCTTGTGGGCATTTTAGATGAGTTACTCCGCAGTGGTTTAACTCACTGACGTTTCAGTTCCTTCATTCTCTCTGTGCTCTGTGACGGATGGCGATGCTACCAAGGACTTCTTTCATTTGTCTATGCATGTAGACAAAACATGGGAGTTTGTGTGGACACATTCATCCTATCTGTGCATTTCATTTTGTAAAGAGGTTTATGTCATCAGTCATCACTGTGAAGAATACCGTCTGCTTTGTGTAATCGAGTTTAGGGCCTTATTTAAATGATCTACAGGTTGTGGACTAAAGTGCATTTCGGATTGTTACGTTCCACATTTGCCACTAAAACGGCACATCATCTTGCAAAGTAAGGTGCAAGAAGCAGTTGTTATTCTTATCTTTATACAGGTGTTTTTGGGGGGGTCTAACATGAATTAAACCAATCAGTGTCCCCTTAAAGTCAGGTGTGCCTGCATTTCCATTTGAATAGTGGATTCGGAACATTGCTAAGGAAACGGATTTGCTTGTGTGTGAAGTGAAAGTGTGTCAGCAGATCATCTACGGGAGCAGTGGACCCTCGGAGGAGGAAGAGGGGCGCTACTGCGTAACAAGCAGAGCGTATGGGTATCATATCTGAATAATTGACTTTCCACAAGGTCTTAGTTGGTCACTAGCACCAGCAATTAGCTTGACCACACCTCATTTTAAGGCCGACATGCCTGGGGGCACACAGAAGCGAGCAAGTTTGCACCAGGTGTAAGATCTGGTCTTTGTCCACTCCAGTACAAACATATTTTATTCATGTTTAGAGAGGAATTCATCCCAGGTCCAGTCAGTTCCTGCTTTAGTAACTGAGATCAGAGATTGGGCCAGACTCTTCCAAATGATATCCATTGTAACAGGTTAATGTCCTGCTCTATTGCCAAGGCTGTCAGGTCTGTTGACACAGGGACTTTAAAGTGGCAGGCTTTCTCTTTCCAGCTTCATTTACATATACAGCTCTGATTTGGACAGTCGTTTTCCCCCATTTCTACTCTGTCAAACAAACAAAGTATTTCCAGAGCGATTTGTTATTCATGCATCACTTTCAAGAAGCTTGTTAAAGTCACATCGTATGAAATTAGGAGGCTGTTTACTGCAGTGATTGGCTTGTTTGAAGTGCTTGTTCTGTTTCCTGTGGGAAGTAAAACAAGCAGGATTGGTTCACTCTGGGTCATCACTCCCCCATGTCGGAGAACATTGGAATAAACTTTCTCAACTGCTCCACAAAGCACCTTTTGCTGAAGTTTTGAGTCTTTGAATGCAGCACCAGAACCAGCATGTTTACTTGGGGTTCCATTCACAGTAAAGAGCAGGCTGTTGTGAATGGGGATGCCATGTCTGCATTTGAGTTCTCTGCTCTCGGGTCCTCTTTAATTCCATGTGTTTATGTCAGTGGCTGGATGAACTGTAATTGGAGGTAATGTGTGTTTAAGCCAGCCGTGAGTTTGTGTCTTACCCTTGTAGTGTAGGCGGCCTCGGGGTCGTCCTCCAGAACTCGACTCAGGCCAAAGTCAGACACCTTACACACCAGGTTGCTGTTGACCAGGATGTTTCGAGCCGCCAGGTCTCGGTGGACGTAGCTCATGTCCGACAGGTACTTCATACCCGAGGCGATGCCGCGCAGCATGCCGACCAGCTGGATCACCGTGAACTGGCCGTCGTGTTTCTGGAGGGAGAGGCGAGGAGAAGGAGGAGCATGAATATATATACAGAGTGTAAATACAGACATTAAGCTGCATCGGCTGGAAGTTGAATCAAGAATGAGTTGTATCAAGCCAGGATTCGAGCCTCTGTAATGGCTGTAATCCGTGCTTTGGTCTCTGAGCAACACTCTGAATCCCATCCAGCTCTTGCTAATCCTGCACTTTGACCTCTCTCTGGGGGGGCACGCAAAGGATGAATCTCTCCACCCAGAAATCAATGGAGAATTCCTAAAAACTGCTTGCGGAGGATGGGATCTGATGGGGCAGACAAAACTTGCCTTTCTGACACGGGCCGCGCGTGCAAAGCAGAGCTCGCTGGATTTCAGATTTGAGCCGTCTTTGGCAGAGAACAGAGCCTGTTGATCGATGACGGTCCAGCTCACCTTCCTCTGCCAATTATTTCTGCCCTGGGCCAACGGCCCCTGTTAAAAAGCCATCCATGTTATCAGTCACCCTCTCTCCTTCTATATCATCTCTCCTTCCCTCTGTGTCTTTGCTCTCTCCATCCATCTCTGTCTGTCCTCAGCCGAGAGAGAGAACTCTCTATTACTTTGACTCAGTCTCCATCCTTCCATCCATCTTCCTTCATCTTTCTACATCTGTGCACCCCTCCCCTTCCTCTTTAGCATCCTTTCTCTCTCTCACTCCCCTGGCAGCTGTGGAGTAAGTTAATTAGTCGGTGGTTTTTGCGAGATGCTGATTGATTGGACTGTCTAACAAACCTACAGACTTCCTCTATCAATCTGCCCACCACATTGCATTGCCAGGAAGGAGGAGGGAACGGTGGGCCGGGCAGGGAGAGAGAGGGGGGACAAATGCAGGGACGAGAGGTTAGACAAGGAGAAGGATGAGAAAGGTGGAGATCGGAAAATGAGACTTTTTGGTAGATATTACTGTACTTCCTATTACTGTAGGAAGAACAAGAGAGAGGAAGAGCTTCTCTGAGAGAACAGTGGTTTTGTTATTTCCGAGGGACGACCGCTTAATAAATGGTCAGTGTAATTAAAGACACATGGATGCCAGGAGCACGGATGAGTTGTAAAACCTATAAAATTCCATAATTATATTGAGCCAAAGCGGACTCACTTTATGACCCTCATTTAAGTGCATACTGTAGCACACAACATTCATGTGCTGTTTGAGTGTACGTGGGATTTTTGTGTTTGTGCGTGCATGCGTGTGTGTGTGTGTGTGTGTTTGAGGCCATTTTTTCATCCGTCAGATCTCATTTTGTTTTGCTTCAGTGTTGCTGATGGGATCAGTGTCTATTTAGCGATGGGCCTATCATCACAGGCTTAATGGCTTTGGAGCACTGCAGTGATTTTACAGGCTGACAAACAACTCTGAATATGAATCAGGGGGACTTTCAATGTGAAGCACACCAGGGCTGCAACGAGCCGTTCATCTGGCTGCATGCAAAGCCCCATTTCAAGGCTCCTCAGCTAAATCAATACGGCAACGTTTGCTACATTACTTCGGCTTCATAATAAGTACCCACGGAAATCACAAATCACACGTTTCTCAACATTTACAACATTATATGCTTGTGTATAACATCGGAAACTAAATACAGATCCATACACTGCTGGATATACTTGACATTTTAATAAATAAATAAAAAAATTCAATCTTCTGTCAGTTGAGAAAATGCAGTTAGATTTTCCTGAGTTAACATGTCTGCAGGTTCGTGATGCGTTTAAAACGATGGCTTTCAATTTGTCATAAAACATCAATTCATGTAATGACGTATTGAGTGACAGGCTCCTCCAGCTCTTGTCATAATGTCGATTTTAATAACAAAGCAAAACCTTCGCAGGCTTTCTTGGATTTTTAAATCCACTCACTGATAAAGGGTTCAGCAATAACCGTGGGTAAAACCTGCTTTCTTTGTAAACCGCTGGCATGGATTCAAACTGTGATCATTACTACTTGATCAACATACCAAATGTCTCTAGACATATTTCTGCTGTTTGTACTTTACATTCATGAGTAAGCCAATTTCTTTTAAATCTCATTTGTTATTCTCAAAGTATTTCCAAGTTGCTGTCATGACTTGTGTGGTATACATTACACTCCAAATGAACTGTCATTTTTGTATTCCCCGGCGGAGCAAAATGTTGCACACAAAGCAAAGCACTTTCTTTGCTTTATTGCCCATTTGTCAGCAGTCTGCTGTTTTCTGCTCTAAGTGCATTTCATAGACCCGGCATCAAACATCATGTGATGAAAGTGTGGCCACGCATCCATCTGGACCTTTCTGTTCTCATCCACTTCTCTGTCCTAACTTATTTTGGAGACAGTTCTCTGTGTGTGTACTGAATATAGCATGTATACCATCACATCCTCCGTGGCTGTACTATATAATAACAGCATATTTCTTGCAGCTGAGAAAATACTGACTTTCATTCTTTCCACTTTGTTTGTTTCGTCGTGTTTAGTTTAATGGGGACTTGTTAACTGAAGTACTTGGTGTAAAACTTTTTGTATATTGGATTCTCCAGCTTGAAATCCCTTTTCAGTCCGTAATATATTCTAAGAAGACTTTGCCCTCCAGTGCAGAGGAGAGTGGGAGAGTGAGTATAATTTCAAACACTTTACAGCTGGGACATCATTTCCCACATGGCCTTTGTAAAGACTCGTGGCCCTGACCTCGGAGGAAACGTGCCTGCCGTGTTCCTCCCAGCTGAGGCGGCGACTCACCTTGAGAAAAGTGTCCAGGGATCCGTTTTCCATGAACTCCGTTATGATCATCACTGGTTTACCTACGGAGGCACATAATAAGGCAGCTGTTAGTGGGGCAGAATTACGAGGCGAGCAAAGACACCGACTATAAAGAGACGGGGACGGAGGAAGTAGTGGGGTCCACAGCTGTGACCGGCCTGCCTCTCTGTCTCCCCACCTCTCTCTAAGGGATAACGCGCCATGTCGTCATCAGTCACACTGACAGCTTCTAATCAGCCCTCTCAATAAACGCCAGGAGATAATTAGAATGGACCAATCCACCAGGATACGTGTGTGTTGGTGTGTATTAGGGGCCCTCCTGAGATCTCATGAATACTAATCAGCCTCGAGGGAAAGGGGGGGGGGTTGTGGTTGGATATGCACCTGCACCTGCACGAGTGTGTGTTTGTGTTATGAAGGGGCCTGGCTGACTGACAGGCCCCCGTGCACCATGGTCCCCGGCATGGCATCTGGTGGGGCTTACAAATGATGAACAAAATACCTGCAATCATATGTACACACACACACACACACACACAGAAATATTCACAAAAACCAGCAGTTGTTCCTGTTTTACAGGGTTCTGTCTAGGTAGCAGCCCCCCTACTGCCGAGCTGTGCCAATCACAAACAAACACACAGTACAAAGGACGATGTGTGTGTGTGTGTGTGTGTGTGTGTGTGTGTGTCTGCATGGCTTGACAACACACAGACTATGTCACTTGTGATGAATAGATCGCATTTCCCCATCAGACCTCAGAGATTCTGGGGAGAAAAAAACCTGGGGGAGAGATTCAGACGGCACTAGACAGAGAGAGTCTTCTTCTAGAATGTTTTCCTGAACAACACAGCAACTAGGGAATACAATTATAAATTATAAATAGATTGTACCCCCAAGAAGACTCTTCTTCCCTTCAAAGAAAAGGTCGTTCAAATTGCATGTTTCAGCATGTTTCTTTTTTTTTTTATCAGAATGTCATGCGAACAAAGATTCCATTGAATTAAAAATGTAAATGGAGAAATGAATTGAAAGCTAAAGTTAAATGGGGAGAGAAATAACTGGAAAACAAATTGAGGATTAAAGAGTGCAATGGAAATTGGACAAAAGAAGCGACGGGTTAAAAGATAAAAGAGGGAAAGGGGAAGAGGAGAGGAAAGAGGGGGAGGAAAGCAGAAGAAAGGAGAAGAGGAGAGGAAAGTAAAGGAGGGAGGGGTCAAACGCTTGTCGTGGAAAGGCAGGAACAACACCACCGAGGCCTACAGTGAGATTGTAGGTAAAGACAGCAATACATCACCTTAAACGAATTCACTATCTCACTGCGGCAAACACACACACACACACACACACGTACACACAGTCGCCTGGTCTCTGGTGGGGGTGTCTTCTCTGACAGTAACATTAGTCTCAGGGATAAAAGTGAAAGAGAATTGGATTTTCTTCTGCTGGGGGTGAGGACTGCTGGTCACATTTATCTCCACACGGGGCCTGTGCTGTGTGTGGTGTGTTACTGTGTGTGTGTGTGTGTGTGTGTGCGTGTGTGTGTGTTTGTGTGACAGAGCTGGTTTCAGGGCATGGCAAATGGGGGGGGGGGGGGGGGGGGTCACCATCTGATTTGGGCTCTGATCAGAGGTGGACAACATATGTGCTTTTGTGTGTGTTTGTCACAGCGACAGATAAGAGTTGATGGGATTGATCCCGACTGAAAGCAGCTTCTGACTCTTCACAGCCTTCTGTCCACCTCATCTGTGTGTGTGTGTGTGCGTGTGTGTGTGCGTGTGTGTGTGCGTGTGTCGGTCAAGTGCGTCTCTGATTATTGACTGTGAATTTGAATGCATCTAAGTTATTGTGTGTGAATCCATACATAACACACCTACCTCTGTAACCCATGTTTTTGAGTGTGTGTATTTGTCTGTGTTAAGCGTGTGTGTGTGTGTGTAAGGCCATGTATATGTAGGTGGATATTACTTTCAGTGTTGGATGCGGTCAAGAGAGAAGCAGGATGAAAACGCATTCGTGCTGTTGTGTCCGGTTAGAGGACCACGTGAGCCTTGCGTTCACACACACACACACACACACACACACACACACACACACACACACACACACACACACACACACACACACACACACACACACACACACACACACACACTCCACTATCACTTGCCATCATCTGGACACCTGCCATACAGAATTATCCCTGCAGCTCTGAAAGATAACAGAGGTTACCAATGAAAACCGGCCACACACACTCAAGCTGTGTGTATTCGCTCATTCCTTTCTCTTTTTGTCAAGTGGTGACACAAACACACACACTCTCGATGATACAAAGAGTTCCTTTCAGTCTTTGCAGTGACTTCATCACATGCCATCCACATTTCAAACACACACTGGCAAGACGTTTCCTCTTCATCTTGTCGTGGAGCTCCTCTCCCCTGTGAAAGCGCATAATTAATTAATCAAATTCATATTCATTCAAATGTGTGGCCTTTCATCGCCTTACAAAATAACGCATGTGTTTTTTGTTTTTTTACCTAAGCTAAAAACAAGCTCCCGGGGTCTCCCGTGTGTTTGTGTGTGTGTAGATTGGGTATTGACGTTCTGCCAGGTGGAGTGTGTTATGGAACAACCAGCGAGGAGTTTGCTTTTCTTTTACAGCTCTTCATTAAGTGAAAGTAGAAAAGCGTTGTCTCCCCGGGATAGAGCTAGGATTATTTAGGCCTGGTCTGTGCGTGTTTGTCAATTTGTGAATTTCTGCATGTGTGTCTGTGTGTATCAAAGAGACTCCATACATACAGTCCATCCAGTAAATGGCATTATGAGGGTCTGTGTGTGTGTGTGTGTGTGTGTGTGTGTTGGTGCGGGTGTAAACGAAAGTGATACAGTCTGTATACATGTGGACAATCACATTATGAGTGTCTATCTGTGTTTGCGCCGGTGGGGCCGCTTTACCGCGTTATTGAATGAGACGGCCCAAGGTACAAACGAGAAAATGAAATAACTGCTGTATTGATTAATGTTAAAGCTCCGGACTAAGTGATACAATGCTTTTAACACGGGACGGATCTCGGGTTCTGGGAAGCGCCATGTGCGGAGGAGAATCAGCGAGACAGAAACTCAATAACCTTATCTCCACCCCTGTGTTCAGCTCTCCTACCCCCCTCTTCACTTTCTCATCTCCTCTCATTTCCTCACGTTTGTCTTCTCGCCGTCTCTCCTCTCCATCCATCCGCCCCCTTCCCCCCCCCCGTCAAATCTTTTCTCACATCTTTTTTGTTCTCAAGTCCCATCTTCTCTCATTTCCTCGCTCTTGTGTCCTATCTCATCTCATCTCGTCCAACCGTCCGTCCCCTCCATCCTTCCCTCTGTCCCGACACTTTTTTTTAACTACGTTCCCACCCTTTTTTCTCCTCTTCCTCATTTGTCTCTGCAGTCCAATTTCAAGATCTGCATACGTATTCAAAACATGAATAATTTTTCAAAGACTCTGACAGGAAAGATTGAAACACGTTTTATTCGGCACACAAAGGCACACAGTTAAAACTAATCACTAGTTCCTTCAAACAGAAGACGGGTGGAAAAGACGGGTGGTTTTAATAGCACCTTTGTAGGGCTGCTTACTCTCTCTCTCTCTCTCTCTCTCTCTCTCGCTCTGTGTGTGTGTGTGTGTGTGTGTGTGTGTGTGTGTGTGTGTGTGTGTGTGTGTGTGAACACGATGTGGGCAGATGAGATGCAGCTCGGTAATTGAGGGTTTTCCAAATGAGCCGATTGTTGCTGCGATTAAAACACATAAAGGATGGATGGTTAAAATGAGGGACGGGGGAGATGAAGGGAAGATAAGGGGAGGGGGGGGGGGGGGGGGCAGGGGGGGGGGGGGCAGATTGCTGCTGATGTGTAGCGAGGCTGATAGAGAAAAGAAAGATCTGTTTTTTTCCTCCTTTTCCGCATGTGGCGCTCTAATTAGCATGACAATAGCAACAATCAGGTGACAGACAGCAGAGCAGTTTATTAGAGTGACACATAGCAGGGACTGAGCGAACACACACACACACACACACACACACACACAGAAAGCAATGGAAAAAGGAAAATAGCCAAGCATAAGAACAAACTCGATAAAAAATACAACTGTGCAAAAATTCAATAAATACCAGTGCAGCCATTAGTGCCTCCCCAACTGCCAGCATCCATACCCTCCATTGTTACTCCTCCGAGGATGTATTACCCCTACTGCTAGTCGGACCTCTAGGACGCTGTTACACTTGTAAGACTATCATTAACAATATCAATCATTCTAAAGTGCTCCTTCCTAGTTCGAGAAATGTGCTGGCTTTGTTACCGTGAGTCTTCTCCGTTTAAGATGAAGCAGCTGGTTAGCTTAGCTTAGCATAAAGAAATGAGGGAAACTGCTAGCTTTGTTATGTTAAAGCCAAAAATAAATGTGCCTACCAGCACCTCTAAAGCACTTACTCTTTATGCTAAGCTAAGCTAACTCCTGACTCCTGCTCCGTATTTAATACATGAGAGTGATCATGGAAGCAATTAAGCGTATTTTAGTATGCTGTCTACAGTATCACTACTACTGTATCTGTGACATACTCCTAGTGGTCCTCCAGCCCATAGTACTCCTCTAACTGCTGATTCTACGACTGCATACACCCACACAAGCCCATCCACCACACCTGAGCCCAGAGCAGCCAGGGTCAGCCTGCCTGATTAGACTGAGGGCAGTGTGAAGGGACCAGCTGGTGCTTGAGAAAAAGGCCTGAAGGAATTATTGACCCATCTCAACTCTCACCCCCGCTCGCTTTCGCACACGCACCTTGGGCTGTGACCTGTGAAATTACTGCTCCGCTGGTGAGATTTGTTTCGAGGGGCTCTATCAGCTTCTCAATGTGCCGTGAAGACGGTGAGAGGAGAGACACACGAAACCAAAACGAGTGGAAGTAGACAGACGCTCGTTAGGCTCGCGCACGGCCAAAAACAACGCACGCACACCGAGTTTTATATAATCATACAACAGCAAAGAGTGCCATATTATGTTTAAGTTGCTTGTCAAGCCAACTATTCCACAGTCTGCTGCGCTATGGTCCCTTGCCAGAAAATGTCAAGGATTTGGATTTGTCGTTATTTTCTGATACTTTAAATCAGACTGGTGTTTGCCATTGAAAAGAAAGTTCCGTAATTATAATGCTGCCTTGCAGAATTAAAAAAATAACCCAGGGACAGCACAATTTAGTGTGTTGCCATAGTTCTTCTACAAACTGACGCAATCAACTATGCTAAGGTGCAAAGGTCACGGTTAACAGGAAGAGAGAGAGAGAATAAGAAATGCAGCACAGTTCTCATTATTAATATGCATCCTGCTGAATATGCATGAGCCTAAAAACACATCCAATTAACTTTATGAATTATTAATATCCGTGATAAAAGCCTATGCATATGCATTTGATCTTTTATTGTTGGCCTAAGTGCCACCGAGCATCGGTGTGTGATGGACCCGATCTCCGTGTGTGTGTGTGTGTGTGTGTGTGTGTGACAGAGAGAGAGGGGGGTGAGAGGAGCGGGAAAGCCGAGTAGTTTTATTTGTCTGCCTGCATGTTCACAATTCTGTTCCTTGTAGCGACTATCTCCCTCATCCTTTTGCATGTCTGCGGATCTCTAACCAACATCTGCATAACAAGGTGTCAGACCAAATCCAACATGTTTGTTTGGCTTTGCAGTTAATTATCATATAAATACTTGACATTCGCTGTTGTTGAACCATCTCACACATACCGAGCTTTGCCTTTTGGTCATGATAGCAGATTTACTGAATGGAGTTCCTATCGATTCAGTAAATTTATCAAAAACTACAGAGCAAACTGTGATGTTGTGTGTTCACAATGACGTGTTCTGGTTATGAGTGAGGGAGGTAGAGAGAGGGAGTACCAGAGGGGATGGAGAGAAGTGCGCGGTGATTAAATAAGGAGATAAGATGGACACTGACTGAGAGGTATGAGTGGAGGGAGAGAGAGGGGGATAGATGGACGGAGTGTGATTGAGCAAGCGAGGCCCGGCGATAACGAATCTGCTATCTTGTTAAACCAGGCCTGTGTCTATCTCACCTACATGGACACACTCGCTCTAATTGCCTAACACAATCATGTGAGGTAAACAAGTGGCTGTTTGGGAGGCGGGCGGTCTCCCGTTCACATGCGCACCGCCATGTGTCATCAAGGCGTCGCCATGGTAATGGAGCTTTTATCTGATCCGGGGTCACCTCTTATTTACATCACCAGCAGCTCTCGCACAGTTACGCACCAGACGGACACACTCGTAAGTGTGTAGTTACACACAACAACTCACATCTTGTAACGACGCCCTCCAGCCTGATGATGTTCGGGTGGTCAAACTGGCCCATGATGGAGGCCTCAGACAGGAAGTCCCTCCTCTGTTTGTCAGAGTATCCCGCCTTCAGACTCTTGATGGCCACGTAGATCTCCCTCTTTCCCTGAACACGCAGCCGACCGCTGCACACCTCCCCAAACTCTCCTACACACCCACACACACACACACACACAGAAAAAGGCAGTAGCCATTTGTATTTGAATTCAACTTTTACTGTTATTAATATAGTCTGCTGCTGTTTCACTGGCAACTCACCAGCTCCGATGACTCTCTCTATGCGTATATTGGAAGCATCGATCTCTTTGGCAAAGTCCCTGACAGCCTGGTTGGGGTCTTCGTAGGTGTGAGGATGGATGTAGGTCCTGCTGCCTGGTAGCTTGACTGCGTGAGCAGAAAAGAAAGCAGGAAAAAAAAATTGGTATTAATATGAGAAATGATTTCTCCAGGAGACGGCAGAACTGTATGTTGCTCAGCAGCACTGTTTTCACATTACATTTGAAGGGATGCAAATGGAATACAGCTGTTGCATAGCAGGAACTTACATTTTCAAAATAAATAATTGAGTTCAACTAACGTGAAAGTGTTTGTGCCTTTACCTCGGCCATGTTGGAACTGCATCTTTTCTTCATCCGGGTCCTGCTTGGCTTTGATATATCCACAGTGCCTGGAAAATAAAATCACAGCTGGATTATGATTCTGTAGACCCATATACACAGTATAGGATGTCTTTTCCACCACATGGATACCAATAAAGCTTTTATTTATGTATTTATTTCTATACAAGCATGGCTATGCAATTTCACATAGGTGTCGGATTAAATCTCTGATCTTAACAGAGTGCTAAGCCAATAACTGTGTGTGTGTGTGTGTGTGTGTGTGTGTGCGTGTGCGTGTGTGTGTGCGTGTGTGACCAGTTCTTTTTGTCTCTACACTTCCACTCCTCTGAGACGGAGAAAACAAAGCCTCAAACCGCGCCTCTTTTTCTCTGCGTGTGTCTCATAGATGCCCCTATAGAGGCAGATCCATGCATAATGCACTCCTCTCTTTATCCATTTAGGGGATGTTTGCCACTGCTTTCATTATTATCATGTGTCACACACACTCAGAAACACACACCTCTGTGCCCTTCCCCACCCCTATGCACACACAGGCACCCACCCTGTAGGGCGGGTCAGTCCAACGATCAAGTCTATCAAGAAGTATTGACAAATTGATCAATTCAATCCTGCTGTCCAGCCATGAGGAAGCGTTTAACTAACTTTGTTTTACAGACCTCAATGCGGGGGATGCTGCTGTGTGTCTGTGTGTGTGTGTGTGTGTGTGTGTGTGTGTGTGTGTGTGTGTCATCTGTTTTATCCGTTTATTTTCATTCCACTTTGTTGAGCTTATGCCTAGAATAACGCTCAACAGCCCTGATCACCCATAATACTGTCTCTGAGATTTACCGCTCTTTTAAATTCAGCACAAACACTTAAGGACAAAAAAACATAAAATGTAAAAGCAGTTTAATATAACGAGGTACTAAACGCAGCATAAATACTGCAGCCTCCTCTCCACTTTCCCCCGCCTATTCAGCCCTCCTCAACCGTCGTACAGGTAAAGCAGCAACCCGTCGGTTTGTCCGTCAATCATGAAGATGAAGTGATTTGGGCTCGGAGCCAAGAGTAACTGGGAATCAGCAGCACACATTATTTGATTTTAATAAGCAGAGTGGATGAGTACATGGAGGAATGGAGACTGGAAGAAACGGCAAAGATTATGACTTCATATCATTTGAACAATTAAGTGCAGATTTTAATTTATCGAGCGCAGCATTTTTTAGATCTCTACAGTTAAGAAGCCTTTTATTCAAAGACCCAAACTGGAACAGATTAACATGTGAAAGATAAGAGAGCTACAACAGGAAATAAGCAAGGAAGCTCTGTTAAAGATCTGTACGCAGGCCCATAGTCCAATGGAAGAAAATAAACCCCCCACTTTATAAAAAGTATTTATAAAATGCAAAAAAACCCTTATATACTAAGATTACAGAGGGAACTTTTTTATAGAAACGTATACATCAGTAATGGAGATAGTGGGAGGACATTGAGATGGATAATTGTAGGAGCAGCCACTAAGATAAAGGATTAAAAGGAGAATTGTTTCCTGTGTATATTGGATTGAATATGCATGCCTTTGTAGGGTGAAATTATGTGTAATCCATGTTTAGCTTTATTTTGTTATGCTTGTGTCTTACATTCTGAGTTGTTTGAATACGTAGGACCTTATGTGTAACCTTTGCAAAGGCAACTGTCAGAAGGTGGAACTACATTTGGATGTAAAAGGTGATGTGAGAAACGTCCAAGTAAGGAACTTTGAATAAAATATATAGCAAAAGTTTATAAAAGAAAAGATGGGAGAGGTGAAGTTTGATAAAGGTGAAACAGACATTTAATAAAGAGGAATACTGAAGCATATATGAGTATCAGTAAATCTGAGTCATTTGGTGTTTAATCTGTGTGTTGATTTTACACAGCTGAATGCATGGTGTAGCCCAGACATCAATAGGCTGTCTAGGGAATAGACACACACACACACACACACACACACACACACACACACACACACACACACACACACACACACACACACACACACACACAAGGGTAGAGACTGGTTGCTGGTGTTTGGGGATAAAGAGGAGGGGGACATAATGTTCCTTGGGCCCCGCCTGGTTATCAGCTGGACTCAAGCCAGTCAAACACCAAGGGACTATCATTACCCCCTTGACACCCCCACAACCCCCCCACACAGGGCTTTGGGGCATGTGTTTAGAGCATATGGGGAATGGGGACATGGGTCCGTGATAATCCCTCCACACATGAACACACAAACGCACACAAACAGTTCTGCAAAACCCACGTTGGAAACACTTCCCCATGTGCATGTGTGTGTATGTGTGTGTGTACGTGTGTGTACGTGTGTGTGTCATCACCGGTGCATGGCTGCATATGCGAGTGCATGTGCCTGATGGGAAATCAACACATTTCCATAGTAATTACAGGGCGACTCATTTCTCCTCTTCAGTTAGAAGTGTCATGAATCATTAGCGCTGCAGTCTTAAACATGGCATAAAAACCTGACATGGCTGTGGCTTTTGTTTCCCCCAACAGCTGCGTCTCTGTGTGCGTTTTGAAATAGATATTTCAGGGAATACATTCAATTAAAATGCAACTGACCTGTAATGCATCTATTAAAGAGTCTAGAACTGGACTCAGGAGGACAATGTGGAAGTCCTTTTCTGATGTCAAAAAGTGGTAACGTGTGACAGCAGTGCAGAAACAACAATACAGAGCAAATGGCTGTCACAAGGTTTTCACACATATGGATTATTTCAGGCTCTTTTTTGGCAGGTCAAAGAAACACCGACTTTAGCTCTTTATAACGAGGTACTAAACGCAGCATAAATACTGCAGCCTCCTCTCCACTGCTGGTCGCAGCAATATCATGTTGTTTTCCTTTCTTTGTAAAATATCTTCAGTTTATACTAGAAACATTAGTGAACACGTTGGGGATCAATCCTGTGTCTTAAAAAATGCACTATGCATTACTGTTTGGTTTTGCGGTTCAGCAGCCAATAAGCAGCGAAGAGAACGGGCATCAGGAAATAGTGTACACCTGAGTAGCTTGTCCATTTAAGTGGCTAAACAGCTGACATCACTCTCGTCTTTTCCTCCCAGGCATCCACATGCTGCTGTAGTTTGCATTCAGGTTTTGTGTTTTGCATTCACAGGGCCATCACTTGCCCTATAACCAAGTTTACTTGTCCGAAATGGAAAACGAACTGCAGATTTAAATAATTAACAAGGATTTAAACAATTGGACACAATGTCAAAAATGCGTGATTGTATTATACTGTATAGTGGTTGTTTGCATAACTGAGTGTAAATCCACAATACATTTTCATAGTATATCTTTATTCATGTGGGACTCCAGGTGAGCCTTAACCAAACGAAATGCTTGTAATCGAGGAACATCTTGCATGTTTTGTCCACGGCTTATTCAGCAAAGCAAATTAGTAGTAAGCATATTTAGCTTATTGTTAGGATAGCGTGGTTCTGGTGACCACGTAGCCGTGTTGAGTGTTGTCTGCTATGGATTTGGATGCCACAGGTTTTCACTTTTACACTATTATAGCCCTTTGAGCTGGAACGGACTTTCTAATAAGATAGTCCTGCTTGCATCGTCAACCACTGCATCTCTGTGTGAAGTTAGCGCTATCTGTCACCGTGGGAGAAATCACCGTTCCATTTAGCTGCCATCTAATTACACTATACGCTTTCATACAGTCTACTCACACGCACGCACACAGGGCTGTGTGTTCACGCTGATTTAAAGTGCACACACCTGCACCAATCGCCACCAAAACACACTCTTTAATGGAGTGTGATATCACTGTCACACCCGGGCTCTCACCTTCCTCTCTGCCTCTCCGGCTGTTCCACTTCAGTGAGGACAACAGGCTATCCCTGTCCTCCAAAGCCACACACTCCACATTTGCATATCAATTTACTTTTTTAATATAATACTCTGTCACTCGAGACCCATTTGTCATTCTGCTAGCAGGCCCCCACTTTCACAGAACGCCGTCCATATATTATCGGCACCGTAGCCCCTCCCCTGTTTTCCTCTCCCCTTTCTGCCCTTTAACTCTCTTGGGTGTTACATTCTTCTGTAATTAAGGGCGCACTCACACCTGGGCCATTTGATTCGGACCGTGCCTCGGCACGATTGCCCCCCCCCGGCCGGCTTGGACTCGCACTGCTCCAGCCCAAATGGGCCTCGGCCCGATTGCCTGTTGTACATACGTCATCACGTCGTAATACGACACACGCACGGCTTGATGTTGTTTTCAAGAAGCACCGTCTCAAGTCATACAATTGAGAACAACACAGAAAACATGACTGAAACTTTACTGACAATCCGTCTGCACATATTTGTAGTAAACACTTGGCCTGAATCTGCACATGTGAGCGGGAGCGATCATAAGCAAGCGGCCATGAGCAGGCAACACATTTTGGACGGAGACACAGCGGCATTTTTATTCTAAAAGTACCAGTCCGGTTCCGCTCTGGTCCCGCTTACACCACGAGTCTGAAGCCCCAAGCCCAACCCAGAATCCCGCCGTGTCCTGCACAGTCATCAACAGTATTTTCAGTCACTAATCAGCTCGATCGCGGGGAGCTCCGAACACTGAGTGATAATGAGAGGGACGGCCTATCGATTAAAGCCTTCGTCATGTCCACGTTGCGTACCGGTGCATGTGCTCGTGCATGAACCGTACCCAACTCAAATCCACTTCTTCCAAGCATGCCGGGCCGAGGAAGCGTACCGTTCTAAGTACGGAACGGAGCGCTCACACTGGCCAAACAACCCGGACTTAAGGCTCAGTCGTGGTCCGGTTGGTGTAGTGTGAGTGCAGTAAAGTAAGTAAAAACATTCCCCTTTTCCAACAACCCACATATCCTCTTTTTCTTCCTGCTGTTTCTATCCATTTATTCTACCCCCTACAGGCCCTGTCCTCTGCTGCTGTCCTTTTTGATAGAAAGAGTGGACACTGGAGCTGGAAAGAGAAATAAAGAGAGAGAGAGAGAGCTGGAGAGGGAGTTGAAAAAAGAGTGCTGACAGGCAAGAACGCACAATGGGGGTCCAAGCCTGCATACCAACTAACAAGCAATCAGATGAAGGGGAAGAGCGAGGGGAGACGGAGGAGGCAGCCATATAGGAATACAAACGGGAAGGTTAACGTAAGAGAAGTGGACAGAAAGAGGGGCGGCGTTGTGTGCTGCAACAACAGGAGGCGGAGATGAAAAGGGAAAGAGAGAAGAGGGATATTATGGAAGAAAGAGAGCTAAATAGGAATGGAGTGAGTAAAAAAAGGACGCTGCTGCGTGTGCAGGAGAGAGGTGGAGAGAGGTGGAGGAAGCAGAGTGACAGAAAGGATAAGACGGATGATGGGCAGATTAAGAGCAGATGTAGAATAGAAGAAGAAGAGAGTGTCAATCAACAGTGTGGCTGCACGACATGCCCTGAAAAACAATGGACTTCACCGCGATGCAACGGTAAACTGGAGAAAATGAGGCCAGTCAGTGGTGAACCAAATATAGCATATAAACCTCAACTAATCTACATTACTATATCACTTTCATTTGATCCACATAGACCACATAGAGGAAGCTGCATTCTACACTTAGGGCAGGTCACTAGTCCATCACAGGGCTGAGATAGATAAATTGGAGTATTCAGTTCACTTGACACTGGGAAGAAACCAGAACACGTGGAGGTCAAATCACATGAAGACAGGATCAAGGCTGAATTGAAACCATGCAAACCATATCGGCAGTCCTCAAATTGACCTGAAATCCATATTCCCAGAAAAACAGCCAAATGTCACCTCTAATTGCCATATATATAGTATAGTATCAGTAACCAACAGTCACATTTGTATCACATTTCATCTGAAAATTCCAGAGCAAACATGCGGTTGGTAATGCAACACTGTTAAAGGTAGAAACCGTTGTCTTGATCAGGTGGTGACGTGTACAAAAACCCAGTGTGAATCAGCCTGATTGTGTAAAGCTTTATGAAAATGTGACCTTTTTTCCCCTGATGTGTCACTAATATGCCAAGTCTTCATTTATTGGTCTATTTAGCCTGGAGCTCTATTGCTGCTCTCAGTCTAACTCCGGGCTATAAAGAGTGAGAGACAACATCTACTGCGCTGAGCTGCACTGATTCCTACTTCCTCTGATAATTACAAGCAGCACTCGGCGATCCTGCTGTTATTTTAGTTGGCAGGGCCCCGCTGCAGCCGGAAGCAAGACAATGACCTCTGGCCAAATCTGTACTGCTCTGCTACTGTATTCCCCGATGTCATGTCTTTAAAGCCTTAACACTTCTTCATGATGAAGGGAAAACAGAGAGAATACATAGCGAGAGAGAAGAAGAGGGAGATGAAACAAAGAGGGATAAAAAGGTTTATTATGCACTAAAGGTAGAGAAAGGTTGAAGAGAGGAGGAAAACACCGACGGTGGAATAACCTTGAAACAAAAGTGGGACCAAAGCGACAAGCCAAAGATGGACGAAGTTGCGTGAGAGACGCGAGATAAGAGTTTGTCTCCGTGAGAGTGAATAACCTTGGACTAATGTTAGCGCGCGACGTGAAGGGGAGCTAATAAAGTGTGTGTAGTTCTCCGCTGCGTGGTTTGTTTTTATATGGCTGGCCACCTCTTATAGGATTAGAGGCCCTGCTGCCAGACGGGAGAAGGAACTGATACACGGAGGAAATGGAGGAAGAGTCAGAGGTGATGATTTGTAGAGAGAAAGACTACGTTTCCTCTCCTCTCTCCTCTCCTCTTTCATTTCCTGTCCTTCCACATTATTTTCCCACTGCTAATCAAAATGACTGGAGAAATGAAATCAGTAAATCATTAGTCACCCCTCTGGCATGACTCAATGAAATGACACATCTATCCTCCTTTCTTCACACACACACACACACTCTGGGTATCTGCTCTCATTACTCATGATAATGGTGATTCCATTTAATATCAAGCTATTAAATAAAAAATAATTACTGGGAATGAAATCAATGGAATAAATTCACTCATTATTTCACAGCGAAACTGAGGCCCGAAAAACAAAACGCGTTCGCTGCTTGGGCGATAATAAACTATGAGGTTCATAAAATATAATTGTGTATATTTAATCAAGAGTCAAAACAGCATGAAAAAAACAAACCGACAGACAACAAAGTCTGGGTGATGTAACGCCACAAGTGGCCCTCCCTCTCTCTCCATCCTGGACGTGTCTGGCACCGGCTCAGCACTCTCTGACCGCGGTATAAAAAGATTTACTCAGCCCGGGCTAATTATTAAGAAGGGGAAATGATTAGCTGAAGAGTTGAGTGATAAATCCATCCATGTTTCATTAACAACCTGTTTGGAAACATTTCATTTGGCTCTTGCTCATTAAAGAGAGTGGTGATGGAAGGAAAGGAAAGGAAGGAAAGGAAGGAAAGGAAAGGTGGGGGAGAGGCAGCGAGGTCTGTGGTAATTGGTGTAATGTAACGGAATGTTTAACAACCTGATGAAAAGGTCAAATGAGAGAGAACTAAAAAAAAGAGAGTGAGAGACCGAGCATGTCGTCTCTATCATTAAGGTGAAGTTACCTTTCTACTCCCGATCGGAACAGTGTGAAACTAATTCCCCTAATGATGTTACTACACTGACACAAATTGATTGGGTCACGATCGTAATATGGGCAAATTTATTTAAATGCAATATAAATTTAAAAAAGAACCCCCGACCAAAAACAGTTTGGCCGTTTGTCTGATGTTTATTGGACATTTGATCGATCCCATTACAACATCTGCTCATTTGCATCAACGCCTGTGTGAAGCGTTTTGTTTGCACCTGCGGCGACTGGCTGCTGTTATTTCTGCTGCTTGTCAGCTACTTTCCAGGCATTCTGCACACAAAGCTGGATTCAGCTGCACCCACAGCTTAGCTGCATTCATTGAAAGCACCGGCATCCAAGCAATACATACAACTATGAAAACATTACACACACACACACACACACACACACCTCCCCATGCTAAACGGTTTTGTATTGCCCGGCTGCCAAATCATTATTAGTGCTATTATCGACAACAGACCAATAACAGAACAACAACACCCACAGGGAAGGGAATACATTGGCCGATGTCTACCTCCACCAAATTCACCATAATTACCATTCGGCAAACATGGGTCTATTATTTGTGCCTTTGTTTATGTTTGTTTTGTTTTGTTTTGCAAATCTGCACGAGATTATGCACACAATTGTTATGCTTATTTATGAGAGGATTCTCAAGGACCTCCTGTGGTTACAGTGATTCATATTTTGGAAACCAGCATTGACTGCTCACTACTCTTTAAGAGAGTAGAAACAAAGCGAGAGCATCTTTAGCTTCTGTACTGCGACGTATTTCACAGTGAAACAGAATATTTAGGGGTTTAAAACAAATCCTAAAAAGACGGTGGGCTTAGAGTTTAGTGTGACTCAGAGCTACAGAGGACTGCTTCTCACACACACACACACACACACCTGTTGGTAGATTTGGAGGAGGACGAGATGAAAGCTCTGTTTCAGGTCATGCAGATGAAGGAAGCCCAGCCTCCCTCCATGCCGCTAAACAACCGAGCTCCTGGCCCACCTGCCAGTAAAACCACACCGGTCACGATGCGTCATGCAGGGAAGGTTCATCTGCATGCTGTCGTTGCCCATGCTGCAGCGACACGGAGTCGATACACAGCTTCCCTTGAATGAATTATTTATATTCAAACACACGTCTCTTCCTATCTCTCTTCATATTGCTGCGTTAGCTACGATCCAACGACGGTGTGCCTCACGAGTGGACCACAGTCTCATTTGATTGGATGGGGTTTTTAAACAACCCCAGAGTGCAGGATAAGTCATCCACCGATTGAAACCGTTTACAGGAGAGGGAGGATTTGATGGTACTTTTTATCGAGATAAATGATTTGCACGCCTGTGTACGACACATGAATGTATGTATAACAGTTGCTCAACAAATGACTGAACCGAGTGAGAACTACAAGGCAGCGTTCCAGTCTAATGGAACTCAACACACAGCGGGACTGACAGTTACTGTTCAGAGGACGCGTTTCACAGTCAAACGCAGTTTAATGTGACAACGTGATAGGAGGAGTACATCCCAAGTTTAGTTTTTTTTTCTTTTGCTAATTTAATGGTCTCCTCTAATGAACGTGAGCTGCTGCTCAGGGCAGAGAGACGGTGGGGAAAACAGCGTGCAGAGCCGGCATAATTTCACACGCAACTGTGTATTAAGGGTTTATTTTGACCAAATCAGAGTCAGTGGTTTTGTGTTGTTTGAATGAAGTGTGTTTAACACTGAGTCAACAAGGCACTTAAGTTAGGTTTAGTTTGTGGGGAGGTGTTCGGGTGTGTTTATTTCCTTTAGAGTCAGAGAACAGCACACTCTGCTCTGCCTAGGTTACAAAATGTAGATTTTATTTATTCAGTGCCTTTTATATTGGGCATCAATGTGTATGTGCATATTGTCCAAAAAACAAACTTGGAAGTGTAAATAAATGCGTCAGATTGCAGTTAGCCTGTAAGACACACCTGAGATGCGAGAAAAACACGTCTGCCATGTTTGCTGCTTATAAGGGGGATTTGTATTCGTTCATCTGCACTCCTTTGGTGTCTTAAATCTCAACTTCCCATATCTCCCATTAAATCCAACCAAACACACGACATGTTTGAGCCGTCGTTTTATACTCACTAAGTCCGTCCCTTTCTGTCGCTACCTCTTAACTCGGCTCTCTCCTCTCCCGACAGCATGTTTTCATCAGCGCATGCTTCCTCTTGTTGTTTTCTTTCCGCCCTCCCGCTCCTGTTTTGTGCCATTAAGTTTTTAAGAATAACCCTGGGCTGCTACAACAGATGCTGCGGAGGTAAAAGAGTGAACGTGCACAGGCATGCACACGACAGAGCATGCTATTGTGTTCAAACGGCGTGTTAGTGAAACTAAGAAGTCTTTTAGCTGGAGTCAGCCACGATATAATGATGTCTCACTCTCCTGCGTGACTTTCTCTGTCTGCCTTTCTCTCTTTGTTCTTCAAAAGTCTCATCAGAAAACGTTGGTTTTGCTTTTTATGCATCTAGAATTGTAGGATCAATCTGTTCTTTTTGTCGTGGATACAAACAGAATGTGATAGCAATAGGTTTCTGTTTGAGCTAATCAATCTGGCTTCAGTAAATAACTCCAATGCAATGAATCAATTTTTTTTATCATTTTAAGATTTCCCGACATTTAACAGATTGCAGCTTTTTGACTCCCTGCTGAATATTTCTGAGAGCAGATGCACTCAACAAAGCCAGACTCTGAGACACGTAGCAGACGATGCTGCTTTAAAATGATCACATAGATGGAACCACTTCACACCGACCAAAACTCCACATAACAAAAAAAACACCCAGGAATCTGGCTCGGGACCATAGCTCACACCGGTGGCAAGGCTGGAGAGTCATTAGGCTGCAGACAAAACAGAGGCGTGCACTCTCACGTGCACACAGATGCTGAGAGGCAGAGGCTGTAACATGGTTAACAAGGAGTGAGAAAAACTGAGGACCGAAAGCTTTTTTTTGAGTGAAAGGCCATCTGCTGAGTCCACGGTGATGCCAGTCCCTCACTGGCTTCCCATCGCTCGCACCTGCCAGCCTGCCAAAGCACCCTCAGGAGGACAAAAGCACCAACTCACACAAACCCACACACACACACACTCGGGCGCATATTCTCGCAATAACTGGTGTGATTTGTCAGCAGCGTGCTGCGTCTGAGGAGCTTTGGACGTTTTTTCATGTTCCCCCTCCTGCGGTAACAATAGCATAACAGCACTTTATTAAACGAGAACACGACAGAACAGAGCGGCCTGCAAATCAGCTCGTTTATGAGGCATAGCTGTGTAGTACCCTGCCAGCAAAAAGGCTGCAGGGGAGTGTCTGTGTGTGTGAATGGGAAAGACAGAGAGGCTATACATGGCATGCATTGTTATTTTATAGTTCAGTGACAGAAGAATGTGGTCAGGGTTGTGGATTCAAGGTGCGAAACAAGACCAGAAAAAAGCTCCCGAGCACTTGTATCCCAGTCGAAAAGATTATTGGGGAAATGATATAAACTGCTGACATTTAGGGAGAAAAAGGGGTCTGGTGGGAAATAATTTCAAAGCTGGCTGACTCTCCGTGTCAATTTCAATTCCAATGTAATCATCATTCACGTCGGAACCCATTCTCGTGGAGCAAGAAGTGTGAGGTATTTCACTGAAACCAGTACAGAGGGGCTCGTCAACGTTAATTTCAAGGAACGGAACAGGAAATGAAACCCAGAGAGCCAAAGACGAAGCGAAATGAAGAGAAAAACAGAAGCAAAGAGAGAGAGAGTGCTGAATGGACAGATTGGCAGATAAGATGGAAGGAAAGAGAAGGAAAGAGGGAGGTTTGAGCGACACGAGAAGAGAGAAGACCCGTTCTTATTTTTAGATGCCTCCCAGTTCCTCCAAACCCTGAAGTATGACACTCCCATTGCCCCCCCCCCTCCCCTCCTTAGTACAGTCTGTCATTCCCACTGTCGATCCAATACGCACTCATCTCATCTTGCACTCGTGTCTCTCCTTCTGTCCATCCACACTCTCTAGTGACGTTGCTCTGATCCTCGCCTCGTTCCCCAGCTGCAAACACACGCCAAACTTCCACCTAACACACACACGCGTACACAAACCTCTCGACAAGCCCAAGTTGTTTAATAGAAAGCAGTAATCAACACCACTTCCTCCTGAGCGTTCCCACCTCCGACTGTGGAGGAAGACGGATAGAGACGGAGCGAGCGGGGGAGAGAGACCTGCGATCGGTGGCAGCAGCGCATCGACCCTCCTGTAAACCGAGTTAACACCCCCCAGCCTGTGAAACCTGATTAGTTGAGTGTGTGTTTGTGTCATCGCGTGTGTTCATAGCACTATATTTAACAGGTTGTTTTGATTCTTCCGCACACAAACAACCTCATAATCCCCCTCTGATTAAAAAAAAAACCTTGGTGCGTTCCCTTTCATGTGCTGTGTATGTGCATCACAGGACAGTCTGCACTGATTACATCGCTCCTAGTCAATAGTGAATAGAGCACTCAGCCTGATAAGCAATCACCTGAATCAATACTAATGTTTTTACTGTGTGTACATTAGCATGCGCGTGTTTGTGTGTGTGCACGGGTTTCTTAACATGTAGCTAATCTAAGCGGAGCTCATGGAGGATAAACATTTAGTTACAGGCACGATAAATCAGATGCTGTCATCCCGTTTTCTCCTTTCTCCCTCGCCTGACTCCCATCCTTTCATCTGCATTCTTTTATGTTTTCCTTCCTCCCTCTCATCTCCCTCTCCTCTTTGGCCTTCTTTGAGACACAGCCTAACCTTCAATCACGTCGCTCTTCACAGGCACAATAACACAGTTTAGGCTTCGTCTAAATGTCAAAGTTGGAGGCCCCGGCATCGCCCACGTGTAATCCCCCGGAGGGAGGCAGAGTGATGTGAAGGGAGACCACGTGGGGGGATTCTGCTGAGCCCACTGGTGTACATGAACGCTCATCTAAATGACCAGATGAACCCTCTGCATATGATTAGTGACAGATTCATTTAGTACACGTGTAAGCTGTTGTTTTCCTTTGGAGAGAGCAAGGAGGCAAACCTCATAGCAGCGCTACCTTAGACGTCAGCTTCCAGTTTAACCTTCTTTACCTTATAATGTGCCACCAATGAGATTACAGCTTGCTATATCAGCAGCGAACCCCATGAAAACACCAAAACCAATCATTTGTTAGTTTGTTCTTTCCACTTCCTGTCTGCGAACGCAAGCCGTTGGTTTCCTACTGAAGATGCATTTTTTTAAATGGAGCACAAATATATAGTTTCAGTTTTAAGAATATTAAATCATTTCTGTAGTTTCAGATGCAGATTTGATGCTCCAGTGAGCATTTATCGCAGCAGTACAGTGTGTTAAAAATCAACTACAGTGCCCATACTCGTATAACAAGAATATTACCAGACTTATCCTTCTGTATTTCTGCTGTAAATGATCTAATTCAGAAAAGCACTTGAGCCTTCCCTGTGCTCTCATACTGTACTGATACTGTACTGATCTTGCGTAGAAGTCTCTTTTTTAATCCTACCTTCCACTGACAACGAAGCAAGTCACCAGGAAGATGAGGAGAACGATTCCCCCGGCGATGGACACAGCCAGAATGGTGGACTGGTTAGGGTCCCCGATAGCAAATACATCTACATGGGACACAAAGAGAACACGGCGGATTAATAAAACAAAAGCATAAAGGATGGGGGGCAAGGATGTTTTCTGCCGGAGGAAGGTGAGGGGAGAGAAAAGATGAAGGTAGGCTGGGAGTAAAAAGGACAGCGAGGTGAGTGTGGCTGGGGATGGAGGGAGAGAGAATGAAATATGATAGCATTAGAAAAGGAGATAAAAGACGGGGGTCGGATAGGAGAGCGAGGGAGGTAGATGGAATAGTAAGTAAGGTCCTTGATGAAAAGCGCTCTCCCTCTCTGCATGGCCTGTGAGGGTATGAGAGTGGACGTGAAAACCATTCCCGGTTCGGCGGCGCTGTCCAAATGGATATGTTAACATTGGCACATAACAAGGCTACCGCCGAGAACTTTCTGCAAAGACGCATCGATTTTTACGCCACACCAAACGAGCCATTACTCAACAAATGCCCCATTTATCTGGCTGAGCTACGCATGAGCGGACACGTGTGTCTGTATGCGCGTCTATGTATGTGTAGATATATACATATATATATATATTTATACATATATATGTGTGTGTGTGTGTGTGTTGGGGAGGCAAGTAAATGCCTCTAGGCAGCCACAGATAAGCATTGATCTCCTATTACATTTACTGTTGCATGCACACACACAGCCTTCTTAAACAATCGATAGAATTGATCTGATTCGATAACCTTGATATGATTGCTTCGGGGTCAGATCCTGTATTTTATAGCATTCAACTTGACGCTGTGCTGGCTGAATGAAGGCTCAGGGATGGCCTGATACCAGCGACACCCAACCTGCGTTTCTGTTTTACACACACGTCTCTGATATTTCTCGCAGGGCTTTGAATTATTTTTTTATTGATTATTGAATGATTAGTAGGCTAATGTGTGCCCGTTTGCTACGCAGACGATCTATAGCGCAGTGCTATACATTAACTGATTTATGCCCCTCTGCCTGCCTGTCTGGGAATCAATGTTCACTTTGAAGAGCACATTATGGGGCTTCTAAAGCAGCAAATACCAGAGCGTGTAATGAAGCGATAATGAAAGTGGATGACAGCGGACGAGGGAGGAAAGGATGAGTGAGGGAGAGAGTGGAAACATCATGACAGAGATGCAGCACGATATGCCCAGAGCTGTTTGTCAGGCCCGGTCCCACTGGCCAGGGCCCAAGCTCTATGGCATACATTTTTTATTTGTTAGAAATGATACCTTAAACTGGGAGGGAATAAAACCACTCCAAATATCCAGTCAAGTTTAAATCCATTCCAGAGGGTGCAAACTTCTTCTACCCTTTTCTCATAGTCATAGGTGGGACTCAAATCCTCAAATCCAGGAAAATGTATCTTTCCATCATTGTTGAATTTGGTTGTCCTTTTACCCGGTCCGTGCCTTGGGGTACTTTCAAGCCTCTGAGGGTTCTCTGTCTGACAACGGCCCCGAAGAAGCCATTCGGAAGAAAAGCGAGCTACTTTATAACCATCAGGTGGATTAAACTGCAGCTCACTCTCACAGTACTGCAATGTGATATGATATGCCAGTACTCTTTGCTCTGCAGTAATCTTTTTTCTCTTCTAGTTCACCTCATCTGCATCATTTACCCCTAATTTTGCACCATGGATTGTTTTGGGAAAGATCTGGCATGCAACTATTTCCAGTCCACAGCCTGCTATTACATTTTTTAGCTGAAAACCACAGGGACATTTGAGCAAGAGGAGAAAAGATGAAATAATCAAGTTGCTTAGAATGAAAATGGGGATGGGGAAACTGAAGTCATTCATTGCGAGCGAATATTTATTATTCATCCCGTTACCTTCGTGGCTGGTTTCCAATTCAATCTCTCCGCCGTAACTCCCATAGCCGCCGTCGGTTCGAGCCCTGACCCTGAACACATAGGTGGTCCCCGGCTTCAGCCCGTCCACCGTCATCATGTTGGAGCGAGTCTTCAACACCGTGTAGTTCTGCTCCCGCTGATTCTGGAGTGGAAGAAAGAGCAAGTTAATATTAAAGTCAGTGGATGATATGAAGTGTCGGAGAATAATTGTAACGGCTGAAATTATAGATATACGCCAAAGGGTTATATAAAGAGCAGTGGACTGTGGTATCAGGGAGGGACAGGGGGAAAACCCAGGCAAAGTCTGAAAATAATAGAAACCTCAGAAATAGTTTAATTGAAATGTCTCCGGGGGCCACGTATTGTACACCTCACTAAGTTTTCATTTGTTCATCACTGGACCATTTGGTCGCATTTATACATGAGCATCTGTCAAGTCCCAAATCTTATGCTCTTTACACTTGGGGGCAATATGCGGTTACTCGAGTCCCGCTTCGCTTCACTCCTCAAATACCTCGTGGGTGTGCGTGTGCTTGAAAATGTGTGTGAAGGAGGATAAATAAAGAATAAGTGTGTCTGTCAGTAAGCTGATTCCCTGCAGAGAGGCTGATACACCTAATGGAAGACACTGTACAACAAGGATTAACACTATTTTACTGCTAATGCCTGCCGACACACACACACACACACACACACACGCCCAGGCTTAATTTCATCACCTTGGCTGTGTTTTACGAGGTTTGTTCGACAGATGTGCGGTTAATTGGCTTGGTGTGAGCAGTAGGGAAGACGTGAGGGATAGAGAGAGAGAGAGAGAGAGAGATGTTTGTGATGAACAAGTCATTACAGACGTGCCCTCAGGCCGACACACACACATACAGTCCGTATATATATATATATATATATATATATATCTCCTATGAGCCTAGACGACATGTCGATGCAGAGGGCAGAAACATGTTGTGATGAACCCTTTTACAGGTCGCTCCACAAAGACTCTCACCACCCTCGTATGTACGCTAAATATGCTGTTTAGCTAACCTTAGCACAAAGACGGGAAACAAGGCTGTCTAAAGCTGCTGTTAAGCTCACAAATTATAGGTTGGTTATTAATACAGTCAGGAACAAATGTTCAAGAACATTTGCCTTTTTAGAGGTGGTTATGTGCCAATCTCCTGGTCAGGATTAGTAGCTTCCTGGACACAGCAAGCTTAGCCACGTCCCTCTGATTCAAGGCATTGTGCTTAGCTAAGCTAACCAGCTGCTAGCAATAGCTTCACATTCACCCCACAGACAACAACCTCCTCTTTGTATGACACTGTCGCTGTCAGTTGGAATATTTAGTTTTTCGGACACAATCCTCTGTTTATTCGTCTTTAAATGCACCATTCATCACTGTTGACCAGGTGCAATGATTACATTATGTGTCACAATTACCCAGGTGAAATTAATTCATGCATAACATTTCTTTGTCGCTTTAAAAAGACAAGATATTTGCTGTATTATGATTCTAAAAATGAGCATGTGTGCGCGTCTCCCTCACCTTCTCATAGTAGATGACCTCGTACTCCACTATGGCTCCGTTGGGTCTCTCCGGACCCTGCCAGGCCAAGGTCACGCTGTCCTTGCTCCGCCTCTCCTTCAGCACTACGCTCACTAGAAAAACAAAGAGCGAGGGTGCAAAGCATGAGCAACAAAGAGAGAGTAAAGTTCAAGGAGATGTGGAGAGAAAAAAAATAAAAGCGAGTTGCTGAGAGAAGAGAGAGATTTAAGATGGATACCTACTGCGCTATAACGAGAAGACCCCTTTTTGAAGCGTCGTCACGTTATTTTTTGCTAATGAGAGAGCGCTTACAAGCTGTTTCATACGTGTGTGATTACAGCGTTCCACGACGTGTGACATGCGTGTGCGTGGCGTGTGATCTGCTGGTGTTATTGCTTCCTGTCACTTCACACACATCCATAGTACGAGGCCTATTAGTCATTACCGAACTCCCACAGGCCCACACTGTGAAAGATCCACGCATGTGATTACATATGTGAAGGCGGGTTGCAGAGGTGTCATTGTGAGGCGTCGGAGCGATGTCGCACAGCAGCGATTTTACAGTCGTCATGTAAAAGCCCGCTGCAATCACGGGAACAATTTTTAGAGAAGATACTCTCCGTGATCCATCGTATAAATCCTTAGTTCGGGCTTGTTCGTCCCCCGGAGAATTGTCTGGATCAAATGTGGAGTCATGCAGCATTTTTCTTCTCAAGTTTGTGCAGCAATTTAAATCCGAAAAGGCGCCGCCAAATATAAAAATCATGCTGTGAGTTTTTATATTCATATTCATTTAGATTTTGTATTTTTTACATCTACATCCCCCCTCATATCTTCCTCACCTGTCTGTGACGTAGTGACATTGATGACAACCGTTCCTCTCGGCGCGGAACTCAGGTCCGACACTCCGTTCTGGCTTTCCAGAGTGAAGCTGTAGTTGGAGTCCGGCTGCAGGTCGGTGACCAGCACGCTGGCCGACGACAGGCCGAACTGCCTGGGAACAAAGTGGATGCTGCTGCCGCACGGCGTGCACTTCCTTCCGTCGCCGGAGCACTTCCTGCAGTGGAGGCTGTAGGCGATGTCTCCCCGGCCCCCCGTGTCTCGGGGCGGCGACCACTCCACGGTGACGCAGGTCTCGTTCACTGTCGAGATGGGGTTCTCCGGAGCGGATGGAGGACCTGAGGGGAGATTGGTTTCTGTCAACTTTGTTTCTGTGCCGTCACATGAAACTGCAATCCAAACGTCCATCCTCAGAAAGTTCATTGTCTTCATGTTCATTTACCAAAACGCACTGCAGTTTCTATTAAGAACAGAATTCGCATTGATTAAATTAAAAATGAATTAACTGTCTCCAGCCAGAGGGTGGACATTTAGCGGGCGGATTAATGAATAGCTATGGACGGACAGTGATTAAAAGAGCTCGGCTGGTTGTAAATGGGACGGTAAGAGAACATATTATACTTCTAAAAGTTTAATCCATCTTTAAAGAGAATTCACATGATGTTTAATAGTCGGCGCTTGAATGAAGGGAGGGTTTTACCGCATGAATTTAACTGATATTCCTCTGGGCTGCTCTGCAGACTATTAATAGTGAGTGGACGGTGATCTATAGAAAGTGCCCAGAGTCATTTTCTCATGAGTCAGGTGCATTTAATGATTTAGAGTGGCTAATATCACTCTGAAATTCACGCTGAAATGATTAGTGCGTCGCAGAGTCGCAGTCCAAAAAAGTGTGTGGGTAATCATTCTCAAAGACGGCGAGACGCACACATTGTCTTTATTATGCCTTTAGACGAAGGCATTTTGACACATGTAGTAGAAGACACCTATAAATTATCTCGATATATATGGGAGGAATTTTTCAAATGGTTTTGTTGCAACAGAAGCAGCGTGCTGATGTTTTAACCTAATTGTGTGTGTGTGTGTGTGTGTGTGTGTGTGTGTGTGTACATGGATCAAAGGAGGAATCAAGGAGCATGAAAAAACTACACAGCCCTTTAGGGGCAGAAATTGAATAGAAATGACATATTTCCTAAACCAAATATGTGGATTATAACGGATTTGAGTACATTCTGTTCAAAGACACACACATGTTGTGTTGGACAGTGACTACGTAACATCCCTCGCTTCCCCGCTGCCTTGGTAGAGCGTAGAACGTCTGTCCATGGCCTGGAGGGCCTGCATGCATGGTCTTGTTGCTTTAAGGACTTCATCTGCTGGAGACCTCTGTGTCAATATAAAAGTGATCCCCTTTTCAAATGTCTGATATCCTGGAGCGCATACAGGAAGTGCTGACTCAGCCAACTAGTATCAAGTATATCTACATTAGGCCTTTTCTGTGCTTTCTCATTGGCAGATCACTTTTGAATATTGTCAGGAAGGACAATTTGAGCGAGACGCCAAGCCTCCAACTCATCATCAAGGTAAGGCTCGCACCATGTATTGTATGGAAACCACAGATTACATGTACAGCCGCTCACAGCACAGCGTGGGGCAGATATCTCGCGCGTATGGAAATGTGTCAGCTTTAGCCTGACATCTCAGCGGGGGGGCCACCGGCAGAGCCGGGACTTTCCTGATTAGCCCTCCCAGTGGCGAGCCTCTCCGGAGCGTGGGAGGGATGGAGACAAAGCTGGGCGTGGGGACGAGAGGGCATGCTGTGGATAATTGACGCTGTTGGTCATAAATCTCCCGAAAGGGTATGCTGACTGATCCTGCTAATTCAGTCCTTTTCTTTCCTCCATCCCCCGCTTCCCAAGGCCACACTTAACTGTCCATCATCTCTTCTACTGATCAGCCTCTTATGACATTTACATGCTATGTCTCCGATAGTCCCCCCCCTCCCCTGCTGTTCTATGCTTTCCCCCCCCTGATTCTTTAGTGTCACACTCCGTGTCTTTCCATGACTCATTTTTCCACCGTTTCTTCTTATTTATTCTCCGGTGCTCTTCACCGGCATGTGTGTGCCCGTACATATTTGAACGGACCGTTAGTCATTTCCAGCTGATAACACCAACCGTTACACATCTCACCTGCTACAAGGATTAATGAGTGTAATCTACCATAACCTGATAATGGGTTGCGTGTGCATGTGTGTGTGTGTGTGTGTGTGTCCTCCATCATGTCACTGTCCTCTCCCACATCCCTCCCTCTAGCTTAATCCATCTCTTTCTGTCTCTCTCTTTCACTTCCCTCCTCACCCTTTCTATTCTCCTCTATCCCTGTTCATGAGGATGTGGTCTAGATCCCCCTGGCTCTGTACTGTGTGTGTGCGTGTGTGTGTGTGTGTGTGTGTGTGAGAGAGAGAGAGAGAGAGACCCAGACAAAGAATAAGAAACATCATCAGATTTCTATCAGAGTATCACCAATACCAGTGTTCTCATTTGAGACCACACAGCTAACAAACATGCATGTGTGTGTGTGTGTGTGTTTGTGCTTTTATTTATGTATCTCTCTGCTGTGTAAACCAATAGCAGCTGACGAGGAGGAAAATGCACAGAGGGAGTAAACGTCTGAATGGAAAGCAGCCATACAATGTCAATTCTCCCAAGTGTGAACAAATTCAAGGAAATGTAAAGCAATGATTGTTGCCAAATATAACACAAAAATGCAGTCAGCCGAAATGCAAATATTTGAAAAGCACTAAAATACACAACATGGTATGAAATGAGCTTCCAACCGTAGGACTGTATCACTCACGTGTGCAGGCCATGGAGCGGGGGTCGCTCTCGGCGCGGTAGAAGCCTTTCTCGCACGCGCACTCCACGGCTTGTTCCTGCGAGGACGAGCTGTGGGGAGGACATTTGGTGCAGTAGGCGTCTGTGGCTGAAGCTTTGTAGGTACCAGGTCTGCACGCTGTAGTGGGGGGGCACATAAACGCAGGGTTAGAGGCTGTGCTGTTTCAACCCTTTTTCATAACTTTTTCAAGTCTGTGAAGTTGTTCCAGAAATGCTTTTATAGGATAAATCCTGTTTATTAAAGCTTGGGTCATATTTGTATCAGTCACCGTAGCATTAGACTCGCCAAAGTCATTGCTGATCTCTGGGAACGCAGCAACATGGCTAAAAAGTCATCAGGAGGCAACAAACGTGCAGTCGGATGATTAGGGGTTATAAACAAACCTGTAGCCAAACATAATTGGAAGAAGACAAATGGCGGAATTTTCACCTTGAAATAAAGTGCTGTGGATAATCTAGCTAAATTAGCTACAATCTGTTTCTGGCCCTGTCTGACTCTGTTATAGCGATGAAACGATACAAATGGTATATTTAAAAAAAGTACAGTAGAGTATAATAAAAAGTAGAAAATGTACAAAAACACAGAACGTTATGAGGAGTTGTGCATCAACAAAGCTACAAGGCATCCCGATGGGTCATAGGATGTGCCGTGCAGCACCCTGGGCGAAGAACTAGAAAACAATGTTTGATTTAATGGATGTGACATTTGGACAACGTGAGATCGTTTTACATCAGGCTGAAGGCCCGTATAACCACAGGGCCATACAGTACAATAACACAGTGCAACTGTCACTCCTGTTATATAAGCTTTAGATCTTCGTTGCAACCAGGGGAACAAAAAAAACACACACAGCCGCAGTCACAGCAATAGGCACAATAACATAATATGACTATTGCTACGGCTGTTACAGCGGCTGCATATTAGTCATTATGTGGAGTCGTAAAACTGTGGAGGGAAAGCCGCGCTTCCGCTCCACGGCGGCCGTCTGCTGAAATAGATTGGGGACTTGAATGATTTCCCTTTTGCATCCAAGGCAGTGGAAATGGAATTCCTGGCTTTCTCTTTGGTAATCTGAATATAGATTACGCATGTATTTATTTATACATTCATAAGCCTGGTATTCCTGTCCTCGCAAGCCTTTTTTTCTGCCACGGCGGTAAATAGTATTACAGTGTAAAAAAAAACCCTGCCTAAGAAAAATGAGGGTGTCTCGAATGCAATTCAATAGATGCCCTGTGTGTATACGCATGCATGCATACGTGTGTGTGTGTGTGTGTGTGTGTGTGTGTGAGTAGGTTGGATCAATGACGCGACAGCATCCGCCAGGTGCTGATTGCATGTTTGTGCGCTGAGGGCCTGTGTTGCGAGGAGGTGTTAAGTATGCGGCGTGTGCGTGATGGTGTGTGTTCGCCTGCTGATTGCTTGCGCTGGTGGTGAAGGTCACGGATTTAATCAAGCTACACGTCACTCGTCCCAGAAAGCTGTAAATTATCACACACACACACACAGGCACACGCGTGTTGTGTTCTACAGCGTGGTTAACCTGCAGCATAGAGGAGCGGGAAAGTGGCCTAAAAGAAGTGTGTTTTCTCACTGTGGAGGTTAGTTCTTCCACCTGGACGCTGTGCTCGCTCGCATGCAGACAGTATTTTTAGGCAAATCATTCATCATAGGGGAGCAAAGTCCACTAGCACAATCCCCAAAAGACCTGAGAGAACACTGGAAAGGAGACGTGTGTGTGTGTGTGTGTGTGTGTGTGTGTGTGTGTGTGTGTGTGTGTGTGTGTGTGTGTGTGTGTGTGTGTGTGTGTGTGTGTGTGTGTGTGTGTGTGTGTGTGTGGGTGGGTGGGTGGGTGTGTGTGTGTGTGTGTGTGTGTGTGTGTGTGTGTGTGTGCAAACGAGAAAGAAAGAAGGAAAGTAAGAAAGAAAGGAAGGAAGGGGAGTGATATTCTCAAAGGGTTTCTGCTCTCTTTCCTCCTTCCTGTCAGCTTCCAAGGTAATGGGTGCCTGTGTGTGTGTGTGTGTGTGTGTGTGTGTGTGTGTGTGTGTGTGTCTGAGTGTGTGTGTGTGAGTGTGTGTGTGAGTGTGTGTGTGTGAGTGTGTGTGTGTGTGTGTGTGTCTGAGTGTGTGTGTGTGTGTGTGTGTGTGAGTGTGTGTGTGTGTGTGTGTGTGTGTGTGTGTGTGTGTGTGTGTGTGTCTGAGTGTGTGTGTGTGTGTGTGTGTGTGTGTGTGTTGGCTGGGCAGTAAGGCGCAGGGTGGAAAAGCAGCTTTTCTCCGGGGAGTTTCATCCGGAGAGTCCAGGCTCCGGGGCGCTGGCCAGCCACAGGGACACAAAGGGGACCCCGGCGCTGGAGGACAGACAGGGCGCCCCGTGCCAGGCCTGGCGTCCGAACAACTGCCTGATCAAAAACTTTCTGCAAGAATGGCGGCTTGTCCCGCTTCGAGTGGAGCTTCCTTCTCCTTTCCTTCTGTTTTCTACTCTGCTTTTCCACCTCGTTTTCTCTCTCTCTCTCACACAGTCCCCCCTTTTCCCTCTCTCCCACTTTTCTTGGCTCTTTTTCTTTTTTTAAAGCGACTCCCTGTGTGTGCCTCATGGGAAATGTGAAACTTGACTTGGTTCCCTTATGATTAATGATTTACCGTAGATATGAAAAAGGGACAAGAAGGCTGAGGCGGTGAGACGGTGCTCACATACACAAGCACTCGCACACGAAGCAGACACACAGAAGTGACAAAAAAAGTTTAGTCACAAAAACGATGTCGTATGCAGTAACTATGAGCTAACACACAATTTGCATAATTGTAGAAGTGCCAGTTGACAGTGCTGTACAGTTGTACATGTGTGTGTGTGTGTGTACATGTACATGTGTGTTTCTTCTAAAGACAAAGAGTGGCCTCAGATCCAGTGTCTCATTAAATATTCATCCGGTCACCAGAGAGACTTAGTGTATTTATGCTGATCGATAGCTCTTAGATATGATATAGTAGGCTACTGCCACAAGACACACCCTCATTCACAGTCACTGATTGAGAAGGGAACAGTTACTGCACTGTACAGTATGGCTCGTTTCATTCTATTCTGTTCTATTCTTTTTAGTGCTGCAACTCCTGATTCATCCTGATTCATCCTTTGATTGATTGTAAAATGTCAGAAACGAGTTTAATGAGCTCATCATATTTTTCCAAACGTCAAAATACTGTCTTTAAAAGGCTGCTTTCATCAATATATTTATATTAATAATGGGTCAAATGACCTGATGTGGTTCAGCTCTACAGGGCTTTTTAGCATCTCTTTACTCATTGCTTTAGTTTAACTGTTCTCTCAACAGTTTAGCAGTCAGCAGCTAGCTGCTAAACAAATAGACGCAGTTTAAGAAAACTGCACTGTACCAACACACACACACACACACTTAACAGTTCATTTAAATTATAGTGTTAGACAGAGAGAGAGAAGCTTTAGTCAGTGCTGTGAGAAATGAGGCTTTCTGGCCTCAGAAGACTGTAGCGTTTGCATTTCAGCGTGAAAAGTTACACCGTGCTAAATATAGTACTGTACAGGAAGAGTTCAAGTAATGTATGCAGGTGATGTTGGAAAGGGCTCGCACAGAAACCCAAACCCCATATCCTGCGGTGAAAGTCATTAACTTGTAATTACATTCAACCAGGCGATATACGCTATAAGAATCAGCTGCTCTGAAACAAACACTTCCTCTGAATGACCGGGAGCCTTTTCCTCTCCTCCAATTCCCTGTCCAATGTCGCTAGTTGAACTGTTCATTGCATTCTGTCACACTAGGGTCAGGTCAAATATTGGCTCATTGCCGGCTTTACCATAAAGGGCAGACAGAGGAGAAACCTGGGGGGTATCGTGTGTGTGTGTTCTTTAAAGAGGGACTCATTGGCGGCTCATCTCCCGTGGGCCAGTGTAACGCTTGCTGGCCCGTGGGAGATGAGTTCCATAATGGTCACCATGGCAACAGGCATTCAAGATGGAACCCTTCTAGTACCCTTCTAGTACCCCTCAAGTGCCACAGCTCCTGGGGCACAGAGCAGCCTGTGTGTGTGTGTGTTTGTGTGTGTGTGTGTGTGTGTGTGTGTGTGTGTGTGTGTGCTACCCAGGCGTTAGTTGAGGCCAGCTACTTAAAAATTGATACATCAAGCGTCAGTGGAGAAATCTGACGAGATTGAATTTGACGTCCTTAACAGCCACCGGGGTCTGTGTGTGTGTGTGTGTGTGTGTGTGGATTTAGTGCTCATGTGCACATTCAGTCGATTTGACATGTTTTCATGCTAAACATACTTCAACAAAAGTATAAAAACAACAACACACCTTTTGAAATGTGAAAGCATTATAACCTCAATGCCACTTCTTTAAAAGCTATGGAAGAGGAGGTGAGGAGAGCAGTGTGACGTACATGAGTGTGTGAGGTAATGAGGATGCTTGTGTGAAATAGAGATGTCAGCATCAGAGTCCAGCCCCCCTGCTGTGATCCTGTAATCCCTAATCGGAATCCATAACCACCTTTAACACCATAATATTCACCAGAACTACTAATCCTGTGAAACACACTCACACACGCCATCAGACCAGATATGAAATGCTTTGTGATGTCCATCACATGAGCACACTCGGCTTCTTTTTGATCTACTCTTCTCTCCTCTGGATACCAGCCAATTACTGAGAGCGACCAAGGGTAACCACGGCGATGACACTCTCCTTCTTCCTCATTCTGTCCATCACCGCCGTCTCCGTGTCTCCCTCTCCCCCCGTCTCTCTCCCTGTTTGCCCTCCTGTCTGTCTATTTCTATTTTTCTGTCCTCTCTGTCTTTCTCACTCCTTTTCTGGCCATCTCCACTTTATTCTGTGTGTGTGTGTGTGTGTGTGTGTGTGTGAGAAAGAGAGAGAGAGAGAGAGAGTCTGCCTTTGTATGTGTGTCTTATTTCCCAGTGGGCTGTCTGTCATACGTTGACCCTGACCTTCCTCAGAGCTCCTGCACAAATATTTACTCTCTCACTGACAGGCACACATACACACACGCACACATACACACACACACACACACACACACACACACACACACACACACACACACACACACACACACACACACACACACACACAAACCCCTCCAAAAAAATGCGAAAAAAAAAATCTAAGGGAAAGAGAGCAAGCTCAATTTCAGTTCAATTAAAGCAAACACACCTACGCATGCACACACACACACACACACACGCACACACACACACACACACGCACACACACACACACACACACACACACACACACACAGTTTTCGAGTGGTAACCCAAGCTGATGGCTCTCTAATTTTGAGCCGGGGTGATTATCCTGCAGTGTAAAAACAGATTAAATAGATACCAGGTGTGTTTCAGTGTGAATGGGGTCATGGGCGAGGGACAGAAAGACAGAGTGAAAAGAAGAAGAGAGAGAGAGAGCATGACAGGTCTATAGAAGAATTCTGTTGGGAGTTTGGTTCTCAGGCTGAATAACTTATTCTTCCGTCCGTCTGTTTTGCTATGAAGATAAAAGCCAGAGGAACGCAGATATTCACCTTTCCCTTTAAACTTAGCCAGGCAGACCAGGATACACACAAGGACACACAAACACACACACACACACACACACACACACACACACACACACACACACACACACACACACACAAAGCTTAAGTCTTCAAACACAGATTTAAACCTTCGCTATATAACCACACGCGTTCTGTCTCTCCAGGTGCACACACAGCTTAATCATCTACCATAAAAACCCCGACCTACAGAGCTTTAACACACTGTAAACACACATCTTATTCCCTCAGGATGCACTCTCTCTCTCACACACACACACACACACACACACACACACACACCAAGGAAGTAAACGTGCCCACATCGGCCGGCCCCGTGACTCGCAGAGTGTGTGTAGGAGGAGCTGTGTGCACCTCCTCTCTTCACCCACGTTATTTTCAGTTCATCACTCTCAATAATTCATTCTCTCAGGCGGAGGAGGAAAGGAGAGCCCTGTGCCTTTTCCTACACACACACACACACACACACACACACACACACACACTCCTGCAGATGTACCTGTCAAGTGGGAGGCCATATTCAAGCGGTCTTTAATCTGTGGGTGGGCTCTGGTCGACTTCGTCAGCCACACTGTCAGCAAAATGACGATTCTGCACTCGTGTGTTTTATTCCCGTTCACAGGGGAAGATCACAGAGACTTCGTAGTCACAAACACTGAAGCACGTGAAATAAAGATTGCGACGGCCAAAAACCGTAGTCCACAAACTCAGCCAAGCACTCCATAAATAATACTAACCCCCCCTTACAAAGCTCCTTGACATGGAAGTCAAAGGTGTCACATACAAAAGAGTTGCCTCTTTGGAAAAGGTGCCGCTGCGTGTCCCTTTTGTGCCCTCGGTAATAAAATCTGCAGTCGAGGGCGGTGGGAGCTTTTCATCTAACAAATAAATATCGACGGAACAACCGGGGCTATAGGCAGATCTGGTTCAGGATCAGCCTTGAAAGGTGCTGATGTTCACAGACCTGCATGCTCTTGCAACGCGGCGCCGGATGAAGGGAGAGAGGAGACCGTGGTAGCGACTGACATACACGTCATGATTTATGCTGCTATTTTTGGGCTCGTGTATTTTCAGCCTCATTAAAAAATGATCAAATCCGAGGTTATATGTTTGCCCGAGGTGTGTTAAAAACCTGCACATTTTTTGTGATTTGCTTAATTGTTAGCTGGCAGAAGAACAGAAGAATGTAGCCTGCAGGTGTATCGAGCTACCTATACAAAGTGTCAACCACCTGTAATGCAGCAGCTGCTCTAAACGGACATATTTAAAAATGAACCATCATCTGTCACATCTGTCACCGGCTCCGGTGTTACCCTTTTTTGTTCTTTCTATTTCCTGAATGCTTTCTGTAAAACAACAGTGCAGCTGTTCTGCATAAGAAAGCGGCAACAAATTGGACTTGGAACCGTCCGCACGTCTCAATCAGTCTGACGAGCCAATCGTACATCTGGAAGCCATCCATACGCTAGGGAGGGAGGGAGGAGGGGAAGGGGTCAATGGCTGTCTTCCTGTTCCTGTGTTTCCTGTCGAGCAGCCCCCGCCGGCTGCCTGCGTGCCTCCTCTGCTTTCTCTCACACACACGTACCTTTCTCCGAAAAGCCTTCAGATCTTAAGTGGAGCAAACTCAACACTGATTCAATGCTATAGAAATGTGAAAATTATGAACTTTCCCATGAGTGCACACATGTTTATCCCTAATTGGAACTCAGCGGCTTATGGAACGCATCCAGTTAATGACGCCTCGCCCCTCTACACCTCTCTCTCTCCCCGCCTCCGTCTGCAGGGACCGGAGCTATATGAGGACGTGAGGAGTCGAAACATGCGTTAACAGTTTCTC